>NW_024721079.1:13671792-13688126 GCF_018991925.1 Homarus americanus | reverse complement strand
GTGTTAGGTGGGTTTGGCCAGTGGGGCAATTTATTGTGTGAGAGGGATTCCAAAGCAATTTGTTTGTGTGGCAACCGTGGGGCACCAGCCCAGTGAGTGGGCCTGTGGGGCACTTGTCAGTGGGTGATCTGTGGTGTTCTGTTTGTGTGTGGGGTGACCTGTAAAGCACGTGTTTGTGTGTGGGTGACCTGTGGGGCAATTTGTTTGTGTGAGTGGTCTGTGGGGGCACTTGTTTGTGTGTGTGGTGAACCTGTGGGGGCACTTTGTTTGTGTGTGGGTGGCCAGTGTAATTCTGTTTGTGTGAGTGACCTGTGGGCAATTTTGTTTGTGTGGGTGAACCTGTGGGGGCACTTGTTTGCGGTGGATGTGGGGGCACTTGTTTGTGTGGAAAGTGACCTGTGGGCACTGTTTGTGGTGGGTGAACTGTGGGGGCAATTTGTTTGTGTGAGTAACACCTGTGGGGGCAATTTTGTTTGTGTGGGTGGATCTGTAAAATTGTTGGTGTGTGGGTGGACCTGTAAAAGGACGTGTTTGTGTGGGTGTGGACCCAGGCACTTTGTTTGTGGAGGGCCTGTGTGTACCTGCTCAGTGAACCTGTGGGGGCACTGTTTGAAAAATGGCAAAATTTTGTTTGTGTTGAGTGGACCTGTAAGCACTTGTTTGTGTGGGTGAACCTGTGGGGCACTTTGTGTGGGCAGTGGGGCACTTGTTTGTGTGGATGGACCTGTGGGCACCTTGTTTGTGGGTGAACCTGTGGGGCACTTTGTCAGTGGGGTGAAGGCAACTTGTTTGTGTGAGTGAACCCAAAATTGCCCAGGACCGATAGTTGACAAGCTGGCCTTCCAAAGGGATGTTTGTGAACGAAGGCCATGTTTACAAGTTCTGTGTGTGTGGAGAAAAAAAAAAAAAAAAAAAAAAAGATAGAGAGAGAGAGAGAGAGACAGAGAGAGAGAGAGAGATTGACGATTCTTTTTTTTTTTACCAAAAAATACAGATAGAGGGACGATGATAACATTAATATGGCTGAGTCAGGGTATCTGTCTGCCCATCCGTCTGTCCATCTGTCTGTCCGTCCAGGCTCAGCCCACAGCTGCAGCAACGCACCCACCCTTGTAAAACAGTGGGTGACTGAGGGACCCACCTGTATTGTCCTGTCTATGTAGGAAATACCTGCCTGGTGTAGTGAAGGCCGCCTGCTGGTGTGGTGTGGGTGGTGGCAGGGGGTGGGGTGGTCAGCCAGAAGATACATTAATACTGTAACACAACCCACAGTAACCAGCCCCGCAAAGTGGGACACCTTTCTCACCAACGATCGCCCCTCAGGTGGTCACCTGCCAGGTGACCCCTGTGTGATCTCCCCAAGGTGGCCTCCAGAGAAATATAATTTTAGATGGTAGACATTAGGGAATAGCATGTCTGTTGTGCTTCTTTTTTGTTAGCGGAATTAGCCCGCCCGCACAGGTGACTCGACCCAACGACCTAAGGCAAAAATATGAGCAGAAATAAATTAAAAAGAAGAAGAAAAGGTTATACTGTAAAAATCTACACCACAAAGCCGCCGGAAACCAGCTTTAAAGACAGACTGTACAAGCATGGAAACACAGAAGAAGGCAGAGCATTCCACAAAGTTTGGCGTGAAAGAAGGATGTTATTCTAGTGACCGACATCCAAATGGTGGGAGGCATGCAAAAAGACGTGTTTACAGAGCCCACAGCCTGCTGGCGGTACACAGATGCCAACCACCGAACACGGTCCGCTAGAGCACCTGTAAAAAGAGAGAGAGTGAAGCAACATTGCGTGAAAAGAAAGGAAGAAGAAGTCAACCAAAGGAGGAGAGTTAATAAGACGAAATGTGTCTGTCTGTCTGTCTGTCAGGTGTGATGGTGTCACCCCTTAGTGTACTTGTGAAGGGCAAACCTTTGTCTGTCTATCTGTCTGTATAAGTATCTATCTATCTATCTTATCTGCTCATCTTTCAATATTTCTGTCTATTTACCTGCTGTCTATCTATTTATATTTCTCTTCTATTTAGTTTATGTCTCTCATTCTCTTGTCTCTCTCTGTCTCTCGTCCATATCTGTCTTGTGTCCCTCTCTGTCTCATTTCCCTCTCGCCTCACTAATACCTACGTTACTGGGGAAAAAACATATGTAATAATTTTACCGTTACACCTGAAACCATCTGTTATAGTAAATAACACACAACTTTGACATGAAATTGAGTATTTCCAATCACAGGTGTAAATTCATCTCAGGCTGTTGTTTAGTTTATATATGAATTATGATAAAAAAAAGAAAACCAACGCATATTAGGATTTTCTTTTTGCTTATAATTAGTTTGTATTGCACTAGGTCTAGCCAACTGGTGGGCGGTTCAGAGAAGTGAGAGGGAGTGGGGAGTGTCAGAGGTGGGGAGAGTGGGAGGTGGGGGAGGGAGGGGAGAGGAGGCTGATGATGAGAGAGTGGGAGATGGTGTGGGAAAGGGAAGATATATATATATATATATATATATATATATATATATATATATATATATATATATATAGAGAGAGAGAGAGAGAGAGAGAGAGAGAGAGAGAGAGAGAGAGAGAGAGAGAGAGAGAGAGAGAACTTACTATTTTCACACACACGAGACAAAAACTTTAGAGACAGAGTGTGTGTGTGTGTGTGTGTGTGTGTGTGTGTGTGTGTGTGTGTGTGTGTGTGTGTGTGTGTGTGTGTGTGTGTGTGTGTGTGTGTGTGTGTGTGTGTGTGTGTGTGTGTGTGTGTGTGTTTCATTAATTTATGAACACTGTAACAATGGCTCAAGCCAGCAGGGACTGAAGTGAAATCAATCAGACGAGGGGGGGGGGGAGAAAGGGAGAAAGAAGAGAGAGGTAGGGGAAGGGAAGGAGGTGGGTAAAAGAGGATAAGGGGAGGGAGGGGATGAGGAAGAGGAGGTAACGATAGGAAAGAGACAAGGAGGAGGAGGAAGGGTAGAGGGATGAAGGATAGATAGAGGAAGAGAGAGGGGAGGGGTGGGGAGAGGAAGAGTGAGGAAGATAAGATTGTGGATTTTCTTTCCTTATTTTTTTCAGTTTCTCTCTCTCTCTCTCTCTCTCTCTCTCTTCCGTCTCTATCTATCTATCTATCTATCTATCTATTGAGAGAAGGGAAGGCCTTACATTGACTAGAGGAAAGATCCTGACGGAGGACTTAAGACTTATAGGATTGGATTTAGAGAGAGAGAGAGAGAGAGAGAGAGAGAGAGAGAGGAGGGGGGAGCAAAAGAGGAAAGGAGAGGAGAACGGGAGGAGGGGAAGGAGAGTGAGAAAGATGAACAGCAAGAGATAATAAAGAAGGAGGAGGGAGGCGAATAAAGGAATGGGAAAATAAAATGAAGGAAAGAGAGAGAGAGAGAGAGAGAGAGAGAGAGACCAATTAAAATAAGAATAAAGGAGGAAAAAGAAAAATAAGAAGAATTGAAAAAGAGAGAAGAGGATAGAGAAGAGAATGAAAGTAGAAAGGAGAAAATAAAATAAAAGAGAATAAGATAAAAAAGAGAAATGCAGCAATGGCAATAATGAAGATGGAAGTAGGATAAAAGAAAAGAGAGAAATGCAAAGGAATTGGAGAGAACGTAAGGAAATGGGTAAATAGCGAACGAAGGGGAGGAAGGACAAAGACCAATAAATAACCAAAGAGAGATGATAAATGAACTCAAAGAATATTAGAATATAAAGAAGAATTTAAACAATGAACGAAGGGAGGGGGAATACAGACGACATAACAAAGGGAGGAGAAAGGAAAAGACAAGAATAACTGAAGGGAAATAGGAAGGAAACGACAAAAAAGGTGAGGGAAGAAGAAACACAGACTATAATAACGAAGGAGAGAGGCAAAAGGATTCAACAATAAAGAAGGAAGAACATAGACCACAAACGAAGGAAGAAGGAAGGACACACAATAACGAGGGAAGGAGAAAGACAACAGACCACAATAACGAAGGAGGGAGGAAGAACACACAACAATAACGAAGGAAGAAGCACAGACCATAATAACGAATGAAGGAGAAAGTAGCACAGACAATATACCAAAGGGAGGAGAAAACCAAAGACAGTAATAAAGAAGGTGGAAAGAGAATGGAAGAATTACTGAAGGGCGTTGGAAACATTCTTGCCGATAATATGAAGATTCTTTCAGTGAACACACACACACACCCGCCTGAGATGACAGCAGGAAATTTGGGGCAAGACGAGGGAGAGTGTGTGAGTGTGAGAGTCTGAGAGTGTGAGAGAGAGAGGGTGGTGGGAGAGGGGAGAGTGTGGGAGAGTGTGAGAAACGCGGAAGAGTGTGAGAAAGAGGATGTGAGAGTGAGTGGAGGGAGTGTGAGTGGGGAGAGAGGGGAGGTGGGAGAGGTGGGGAGAGAGTGGTGGGAGTGTGGGAGAGAGTGTGGAGGGGAGAGTGTGTGTAAGGAGAAAGGCGAAGAGGGGAGAGAGGAGGTGTGAGGTGGGAGAGTGAGAGGGTGTGAGAGTACGAGAGAGTTCAGGGAGTGGAAAAGAACGCAGAAGAGTGTGTTGAGAATATGCGAGGTTGTGTGAGAGTGCAAGAGTGTATGAGAGAGTTCGGGAGAGAAGGTGTGTGACAGAGAGGAGAGAGGGAGCGGAGAGGAGAGTGGAGTGTAGGAAAAGTGTAATGGACAGACAGACAGACAGACAGACAGACAGACAGACAGACAGACAGACAGACAGACAGACAGACAGACAGAGGAAAACCGAAAAGTAAGAAAGCGTTAAAAGATTAAAAAATATAGAAAGTAAAATCAAATCAAATAAATAAGTTAAGAGAGAAAGCCAAAAAAAGAGGGCGGGTGAGAGACGAGAAAGGAAGCAAGTGGGCGGGAAAGGTGAAAGAGAGGTGAAAGGCAGTAATTGCTAGAGAAAGTGACAGGAGCTGGTGAAAGAAAGTAAGAAAGTTCACGAGGGAGAATTTTAAAGCATGGGGAAATATGAGAAGGCCTGAGGGAAAGCAGTTAGTGAGAGAGAGAGAGAGAGAGAGAGAGAGAGAGAGAGAGAGAGAGAGAGAGAGAGAGAGAGAGAGAGAGAGAGAGAGAGAGAGAGAGAGAGAGAGCAAAATCTCACCTGCATTTGTCATCCTGTCTTCTCCTCCTATTTTTCTTATTCTGTTTCTCTTTTCCTTCTGCTCATCTTACCTTTACACTATCTATCCACCTGCCACACACACACACACACACACACACACACACACCACACACACACACACACACACACACACACACACACATTTCTCAATTTCATCATATGTAAAATAATTTCCTATCTTATCAACATTTAATCAATTTAAACTACATTCTCTCTATCTCTCAACCTTATTTTGGTTTAGGTAAGAGAGATAATTATGTCTCACTGTACCTCCTGGTGTAAGAGGGTAAACAGGTTATTTTGAGACATTGAGAGATTGAGACATTTGGACATTCAGTTTATATCGCAGAATGTTGTTGTTCGAAGTAAAAACAAACACTAGGTAGAACTGATTTGACACCTTGGCTTTTGAAGTGCTGGATATACATTGAGTTGAAAAAGATATATTTATAGTAAGTGTGATTGAAGTTGAAATTGACAATAATAATAATAATAATAATAATAATAATAATAATAATAATAATAATAATAATAATAATAATAATAATAATAATAATAAAATAATAATAATAATAATAATAATAATAATAATAATAATAAATTGAAATAAAAGGAAAATGATGGGTGTAATTGATTATAAAATGAAAATAAGATAGATAGATAGAGTGTGTGTGTGTGTGTGTGTGTGTGTGTGTGTGTGATTGAAGATAAAAATATGATTTATTTTCCCTGAAGGATAACTGTTCTAAAATATCAAGGTTTATGGTCGTTATGGAGACTAAAGGAATTTTTCTAAGACCTTAAGAACATATCTTTTAAAAATATTCAAAGATCTTTTAGTCGCTGAAAATTCTCGAAATATAGCAACCGGAGAGTATTTATGAAATGAATATTATTTTTGTTATGTTATTGTGAGTTCTCTGAGGGCGGCAAACAGCAGTAAGCACAGATGTGAATTGGCCATGCATAGTAATGACCTGAACAAGCGAAACTATTACGCAATGGTGGAAATTCCTAGACAAAGAAAATGGAGGAAGGTCTTGATGGCACTAGAGGCAGACAAAGAGAATGGAGGAAGGTCTTGATGGCACCAGAGCAAGACAAAGAAAATGGAGGAAGGTCTTGAGGCACTAGAGGCAGACAAAGAGAATGGAGGAAGGTCTTGATGGCACTAGAGGCAGACAAAGAGAATGGAGGAAGGTCTTGATGGCACTAGAGGCAGACAAAGAAAATGGAGGAAGGTCTTGATGGCACTAGGGCAAAGACAAAGAAACGAGGAAGGTCTTGATGGCACTAGAGGCAGACAAAGAAAATGGAGGAAGGTCTTGATGGTACTAGAGGACAAAGAAATGGAGGAAGTCTTGATGGCACTAGAGGCAGACAAAGAAATGGAGGAAGGTCTTGATGGCACTAGAGGCAGACAAAGAAACGGAGGAAGGTCTTGATGGCACTAGAGGGCAGACAAAGAGAATGGAGGAAGGTCTTGATGCACTAGAGGCAGACAAAGAGAATGGAGGAAGGTCTTGATGGCACTAGAGGCAGACAAAGAAATGGAGGAAGGTCTTGATGGCACTAGAGGCAGACAAAGAAAACGGAGGAAGGTCTTGATGGCACTAGAGACAGACAAAGAAAACGGAGGAAGGTCTTGATGGCACTAGAGGCAGACAAAGAAAATGGAGGAAGGTCTTGATGGCACTAGGAGGCAGACAAAGAAAATGGAGGAAGGTCTTGATGGCACTAGGAGGCAGACAAAGAAAACGGAAAGGAAGGTCTTGATGGCACTAGAGGCAAGACAAAGAGAATGGAGGAAGGTCTTGATGGCACTAGAGGAGACAAAGAGAATGGAGGAAACTCTTGATGGCACTAGAGGCAGACAAAGAAAATGGAGGAAGGTCTTGATGGCACTAGAGGCAGACAAAGAGAATGGGGAAGGTCTTGATGGCACTAGAGGCAGACAAAGAGAATGGAGGAAGGTCTTGATGGCACTAGAGGCAGACAAAGAGAATGGAGGAAGGTCTTGATGGCACTAGAGGCAGACAAAGAGAATGGAGGAAGGTCTTGATGGCACTAGAGGCAGACAAAGAAAATGGAGGAAGGTCTTGATGGCACTAGAGGCAGACAAAGATAATGGAGGAAGGTCTTGATGGCACTAGAGGCAGACAAAGAGAATGGAGGAAGGTCTTGATGGCACTAGAGGCAGACAAAGAGAATGGAGGAAGGTCTTGATGGCACTAGAGGCAGACACAAAGAAAAATGGAGGAAGGTCTTGATGGCACTAAAGGCAGACAAAGAGAATGGAGGAAGGTCTTGATGGCACTAGAGGCAGACAAAGAAAATGGAGGAAGGTCCTTGATGGCACTAGAGGCAGACAAAGAGAATGGAGGACGGTCTTGATGGCACTAGAGGCAGACAAAGAGAATGGAGAGGAAGGTCTTGATGGCACTAGAGGCAGACAAAGAGAATGGAGGAGGTCTTGATGGCACTAGAGGCAGACAAAGAGAATGGAGGAAGGTCTTGATGGCACTAGAGGCAGACAAAGAGAATGGAGGAAGGTCTTGATGGCACTAGAGGCAGACAAAAAAATGGAGGAAGGTTTGATGGCCCGAGGCAGACAAAAGAAAATGGAGAAGGTCTTGATGGCACTAGAGGCAGACAAAGAGAAGGAAGAAGGTCTTGATGGCACTAGAGGCAGACAAAGAGAATGGAGGAAGGTCTTGATGGCACTAGAGGCAGACAAAGAGAATGGAGGAAGGTCTTGATGGCACTAGAGGCAGACAAAGAGAAGGGAGGAAGGTCTTGATGGCACTAGGGCAGACAAAGAAATGGAGGAAGGTCTTGATAGCACTAAAGGCACACAAAGAGAATGGAGAGAAGGTCTTGATGGACTAGAGGCAGACAAAGAAAATGGAGGAAGGTCTTTGATGGCACTAGAGGCAGACAAAAGAAAATGGAGGAAGGTCTTGATGGCACTAGGGGCAGACAAAGAAAAATGAGGAATGTCTTTATGGCACTAGAGGCAGACAAAGAAAATGGAGGAAGGTCTTGATGGCACATAGAGGCAGACAAAGAGAATGGAGGAAGGTCTTGATGGCACTAAAGGCAGACAAAGAGAATGGAGGAAGGTCTTGATGGCACTAGAGGCAGACAAAAGAAAATGGAGGAAGGTCTTGATGGCACTAGAGGCAGACAAAGAAAATGGAGGAAGGTCTTGATGGCACTAGAGGCAGACAAAGAAAATGGAGGAAGGTCTTGATGGCACTAGAGGCAGACAAAGAGAATGGAGGAAGGTCTTGATGGCACTAGAGGCAGACAAAGAGAATGGAGGAAGGTCTTGATGGCACTAGAGGCAGACAAAGAAAATGGAGGAAGGTCTTGATGGCACTAGAGGCAGACAAAGAGAATGGAGGAAGGTCTTGATGGCACTAGAGGCAGACAAAGAGAATGGAGGAAGGTCTTGATGGCACTAGAGGCAGACAAAGAGAATGGAGGAAGGTCTTGATGGCACTAGAGGCAGACAAAGAAAACGAGGAGGTCTTGCTGGCACTAGGAACAAAATGGAGGAAGGTCTTGATGGCACTAGGGCAGACAAAGAATGGAGGAAGGTCTTGATGGCACTAGAGGCAGACAAAGAAAGAATGAAGGTCTTGATGGCACTATGGAGGAAGGTCTTGATGGCACTAGAGGCAGACAAAGAGAATGGAGGAAGGTCTTGATGGCACTAGAGGCAGACAAAGAAAATGAAAGACAGTTAATACCATGCAGGCGCTGTGGACAGTTAGTACTAGCCCTGTCGACAGTTATTGCTGGCCCTGTCGACAGTTATTGCTGGCGCTGTCGACCGTTAGTGCAGGCCCTGTCGACAGTTAGTACTGGCCCTGTCGACAGTTAGTGCTGACCCTGTCGACAGTTATTGCTGGCCCTGTCGACAGCTAGTGCTGGCCCTGTCGACAGTCAGTGCAGGCCCTGTCGACAGTTAGTGCAGGCCCTGTCGACAGTTAGTGCTGGCCCTGTCGACAGTTAGTGCAGGCTCTGTCGACAGTTGGTGCAGGCCCTGTTGACAGTTAGTGCAGGCGCTGTCGACCGTTAGTACAGGCGCTGTCGACCGTTAAAGCAGGCGTTATCGACCTTTAGAGCAGGCCCTGTCGACAGGTAGTATTGGCCCTGTCGACAATTCGTGCAGGCCCTGTCGACAGTTAGTGCAGGCCCTGACGACAGCTCGTGCAGGCCCTGTCGACCGTTAAGGCAGGCGTTTTCGACCGTTACTGCAGGCCCTGTCGACAGTTAGTGCAGGCCTTGTCGACAGTTAGTGTAGGCGCTGTCGACCGCTAGTGTAGGCGCTGTCGACCATTAGTTTAGGCACACACACACACACACACACACACACACACACACACACACACACACACACACACACCACATCCAAATACATAAGCAAACATACTAATAATGTAAGACATCTATATAAGATAAACAAACACACTGGACTCACCTTTATATCACCACAACTTAAGAGTGATATACCACCTGCTGTGTGATCAATACTCACCTTTATATCACCACAACTTAAGAGTGATATACCACCTGCTGTGTGATCAATACTCACCTTTATATCACCACAACTTAAGAGTGATATACCACCTGCTGTGTGATCAATACTCACCTTTATATCACCACAACTTAAGAGTGATATACCACCTGCTGTGTGATCAATACTCACCTTTATATCACCACAACTTAAGAGTGATATACCACCTGCTGTGTGATCAATACCATATATCACTCTCTTAATCCAATGGCGGTATTAATGTCACTGTTATTATTGTGGTTGTTGTTATTAATAGTGTTATTTGTCATTACTAATTTTGTTGTTATTATTATTATTATTATTATTATTATTATTATTATTATTATTATTATTATTATTATTATTATCATTATTATTATTATTATTATTATTATTATTATTATTATTATTATTATTATTATTATAAAACAAACGTCACAAGAGGTAAAAGTAAACTCATTTATCTATCATTATCTACAACATAAATCGTTTTTTTATTTATGGATAAAAGACAAAAAAACCTTCCCTGAACAAGCTCACTTGTCTCTCTGCTGTAAACGTAAAAACGTCACTACTAAAGTGTTTGTGTAAACGTAAAAAACTTTACTATGTTACAATGGAAAAAAATATATATCATTCCTTTTGTTGTCAATGTAAAAAGTAATTTATCTGTTGAAAGTGTAAAAAAATCACTTATCTGTTGTAATTGAAAAACAACACTTTTCTCTGTTGTAAATATTAGAACTCAATACTTTTGTTTTTGTTGTAAATTAATCAAAAAACACTACTTTGTGTAAACGTAAAAGGGTTCTCTATTTTTCTCTTTGTTGTAAGTATAAAAAGAATAAAAATCACGACCCTACGTTTTTTTTGTCTGTTAACATAAAGGCTTAAGTGGAAAAGTTTGGTCCTGGCTGAAGTGGAAGTTAATATGCAAAAGAAGCGACAGTTATTTTTTTTCCTGTGCATGACCACAAGCTGTTTAACCCGGGCATGACTGAAATAGAAAGAGGTGGGATAGTTACTTTTAGGGGGAAATAAATTATCCTTTGTATATGATGAGTAGTGTGTGTGTGTGTGTGTGTGTGTGTGTGTGTTGTGTGTGTAATAATAATAATAATAATAATAATAATAATAATAATGATAATAATAATAATAATAATAATAATGATAATATAATAATAATAATAAATAATAATAATAATAATAATGATAATAATAATAATAATAATAATAATAATAATAATAATAATAATAATGATAATAATAATAATGATAATAATAATAATAATAATAATAATAATAATAATAATAATAATAATAATAATAATAATAATAATAATAATAATAATAATAATAATAATAATTATAATAATAATAATAATTAACGGCTGAAAATATACAGTTACATAATTGGGGAATGGATCACTTGATTGACAAGTAATATACAGGTAACATAAGTAATAAAAAAATTATATAAGAACATTAGAACATAAGAAAATAAGGAGTCTGCAATAGGCCGGTTGGCCTGTGCATGGCAGCTCCTGTCGAGAGTTACTACCACTCTCTATCATCCATGAATCTATTCAGTCTCCTTTTGAAACTTTCCAGCGTTCCAGCACTTACTACAAAGTTGCTAAGCTTGTTCCACTCGTCCACCACCCTATTTGTGAACCAGTTCCTTCCTATCTCCCTCCTAAACCTAAACTTATCCAACTTAAATCCGTTGCTTCGAGGCCTATCCTGCTCGGATATTATAAGAACTTTATCTGTATCCCTTTTATTGATTCCTTTCACCCACTTAAATACTTCTATCATATCTCCCCGCACTCTTCGTCTTTCTAGGGAATGCAAGTTTAGTTTCTTTAACCTATCCTGATATGGAAGGTGTCTAAGTCCCGGAATCATTTTCGTCATTCTTCGCTGCACCGACTCTAGTGAATGATATCCATTCTATAATAAGGGCACCAGAACTGAACCGCATAATCGAGGTGCGGCCTGACTAGCGCAAGATATAGTTGCAATAAGACCTCTGCACTCTTATTATTTACACTTTTAGATGTAAAACCCAATACTCTGTTTGCCTTATTTCGAACATTAACGCACTGTTTTCTAGGCCATAGGTCCGGGCTTACAAGTACCCCTAGGTCTCTTTCACAAGTCGACTTTTCTAGGTTGATGTTGTTAAGGCTGTATACATTGACAGTATTTGTTCTTCCAATATTAAGTACTCTGCACTTGCTGGTTTTGAATTTCATTTGCCATTTTTCAGACCACCCCTGCAGTTTATTTAGATCCTCCTGTAATGCAGGTTATACTACAGGGCATTTCAACATAGTAACAGTGCAAAAAGGTAAGAATGACTGGGAGTGAATAACTTGGATGACTACGAGTTGTTGATCATTTTTACAATGGTTGGGGCTGGGCTGTTCTTATAGCGATCAGTACGTGCTCGTATGGGCTGGATGCGGTTGTGCTGTCAAACAGCAAATCGCAGACGAGGGATCTCGGGTGAAAGTAGGAACCGGTGTCCAGGATGGTGCAGAAGTCTCTCAGCAAATTTAAAAATGAGGTCGTGGTGATGATCAGAGAGAGCCAAGAGGGTCAGTGTGTTGAGTGCTCATTGATATGTGGAGTAAGGGGGGGGGATAATCTTGCATGCCCTCTTCTGCACTTTTTTGAGGTGTTTCTGTTGTGTAGCATTAGGGAGGAAGACCAGGCAGGGGAGGCATAGGTGAGCTTAGGAAGTATGACTGTTGAGTAAGAACCCAGAAGCTCGGGCGCAGTGTGTGTGTGTGTGTGTGTGTAATAATAATAATAATAATAATAATAATAATAATAATAATAATAATAATAATGAATAATAATAAACGGTTTATTGAAAAAAATTGCAGCCCGAAGGCTGAAAATATACATTGGACATAAATGACTTATTACATACATTGGTGGTTTAACAAAAGCCTTCATTAGAGAAAGGTGAAGGAACATACAGTGAACATGCAGATTAATGTTTACACACGTAGATCATGTGAGCTGAGGTGTTGAACAGCAGACGCGTAGTGTAGTAACTCCCTCACAGATGGCGTTATGAGGGGCATCACGTGGAGTAGTAGTTCCCTCACAGGTGGCGTTATGAGGGGCTTGACGTGGTGTAGTAATTCCCTCACAGATGGTGTTATGAGGAACTTCACCTGATGCTGTAGCAACTCATTCACTACGTGGTGTCGTAGCATCATGGGGACACCACGTGGTCTGTTGTCACAGGACTTCATTCACTCAAGTGGGTGAGGTGTGGTCCCAGGCCTCTCTATCGTGGAGTCTGAGGGGAATTATCACTGGGTACCTGGGACCTCACTGTGTGAAGGTTAGCTTGGGTAAGACTCAACTGTAACTGCAGAGTTGTTTTTCACTGACTTAAGCACTGTTCACCACTATTCAACACTGGTTCCAATCCTTTCCCAAATGAAATAGTAACTTCTGGCGAGATCTTGTTGATATTCCGGTGGGGAGAAGGGTTCAGGGGAGGGAGCTGGTATGGGCCAACATAATAGTTGACGTGGCTGCTGCTGAGCAGCGCCAGGTGCGTCTGACCCGTCATGACCCGTCCATGGTCAAGGATGTGTGTGTGTGTGTTTGTTGGTGATGGTGGTGGTAGTTGTGATAATGTTGGTGATGTGTGTATATGGTGTTGGTTGCATTGTTGGTAGTGTTGGTGTTGGTGATGCGGGTGGTAGAGGTGGTACAGTGGTAATGCGTGTATCTCTCAGGCCTATGTCGTGGGTTGGAGTCCTTGCCCGAGACACAAGTGAGAAGGATTGTACAGTACTCCAGTCGCCTTCTGTACTAGCACTGGAGACATGAAATTTATAACAAAGTAACAAACAGAGAACAATCCCTGTAACAGATTTAGAACATCAGAGTTATGTGTGAATGACCTGGTACAATGCTTCCTTCATCATCATCATCATCATCATCATAATCATCATCATCAGCATCATCATCATCATCATCATACCGCCTCACCAACAGTAATCTACAACAGCAACAGCAACGTAGTCCTGTACATACAGTATATATTTTTCCTATCTACAGCAAAAAACAATATCAAATAGCTTTCAGATATAACACGTGTGAAATGTAATAGTTCAGTTAGCAGAAACAGTTGTCGGGGAACGTGACATGTGCCGTCAAATTCTGTTGGTTTACTGTGTGTATCGTTAAGTCATTGTCCACAACCCATCACTACTATTATTATTGTTATTATTATTATTTATTATTATTATTATTATTATTATTATTATTATTATTATTATTATTATTATTATTATTATTATTATTATTATTATTATTATTATTATTACTACTACTACTACTACTACTACTACTACTATTACTACTACTACTACTACTATTAATACTACTACTATTACTACTACTACTACTACTACTTTTTTCTTCTTTTCTTTATATGGCCTCCAGCCTCCCCCAATAGCCATACCTTCGCCACCATTTTATTACCTTAATATTAAATATCCTAATACATAAGTAGCTGTCCTAGCTGTGTTGAGTTAGTTGAGCCGCAGATCTATGCGGCATTCAATGACTGTAGCCTCATAGTCAATATCTGCAACTGTTGTCGGCTTTGGGGCCGATGCTGTCGTTCCTCTGAGGTAGAGCAAAGCCGACCGAAGGAGAGAGAAGGACAGTCGACATCTCATCCAGGCTGTAACATAACTTCTGGGCTGCTGCTTCTGTTCGGTCTCACCTCCGCGAGCCTGGTGTAGAAGCATCTTGCACTTGGTCCCATCCCACCAGAGGTTGTGAACACTAGAGGAGTGAAGCTGCCTTGATCAACGTTCTGGATTTTCTCCTCGTATGCCCTTATCTTGTCATTCTCGTTTCTCATGTGTGCAGCATCGAGAGCTGAGTTACGGTGACATGCGGCCATGGGATCAAAGATCCTGATGTCGAAGAAGGCTCGCTGTCCCCGCGTCCAGAATCCTCGAACACTGACGTCAACACGGGCTTCGTTGGATGTGTTTGAAGTCCTATGTTGGAAGATTTCACCGTTCAATGGAAGGGGGGTCAGTTCTACCCTGAAATCACGGCAGATTCCCTTCAACATATTTGCTGTGAGATCCCTTACTTCGTCATGTCTCATGCATATGAAGCCCCCTTCCTTGCACACCATGGCGTGATCGGCGTCATAGGAAGAGCCACACACGCATTGGGAGGGCAAACCTTCCACTGGCCTACCTAACCTAGGCAAGCCTAACTTAACCTAACCTAAATAAGCCTAACCTAACCTAACCTAATCTAACCTAGCCCTCCTTCACTTAATACCCACTAATGCTTATAACAATGTTTGGTAAGCAAATGTAAAGGTTATATTCGGGTAAACAGTGTTATCTCAGATTTGTCTTAATTACTAAGACATTCCGCCTTAAACAACCCCATTAAGTAGTTCTCCAATCATGTACCTGTAATTAAGATAAAGGTGTAAACAATGACATTTATGCCATTACACAAAATATGGTATAGATGTGTGTATGTGTGTGTGTGTGTGTGTGTGTGTGTGTGTGTGTGTGTGTGTGTGTGTGTGTGTGTGTGTGTGTGTGTGTGTATGTGTGTCAGATCAGATGGTGAGTTGATATTATGGTGAACATGTTGATGTTTTGTATGTTAGATCTGGTGATAATTTTTTGTTTTTAGAAAATCGACACAAATATATACACATGCATTAACACAAACACCCACACTAAATCGTAACTACAGATAAACACACACACACACACACACACACACACACACACACACACACACACACACACACACACTGTAATATAATACGTAATTTTCTTATTATTACATTGTGATCCAGGACCCAACAGTTTATGTAACTAGTTCCCAGAAATAAATATCAAGTATTATTTAAGATTATCGTACACAACCAGGCGTGCGTCCGTGCGTCCGTGAGTCCGTCCGTGAGTCTGTGCGTCCGCGTGTGAGTCCATGTGTCCTTCGAACTAATAATTTATCCGGATATAACACTCAAGTCTTTTATGACAATAACCGGTTTATATCGTTGGGAACTACCATACTCTTAACGGTACTTTTGACCACACACACACACACACACACACACACACACACACACACACCACACACACACACACACACACACACACAAATTCTGGAATATAAAGATTTGCAGTTAATAACGAATACCTCTTGGATATATCAAATTATATCTGTTAAGAGATAAAGACAAGGTAATTGATAAAGATCGTCATATTGTTGTGGGACATAAGCTCGTTCATTATCACATCAACGTCACATCTCACACATAAATCACATAGCAAATCCAACAGCATCTTGGCATCACATCACAGCATCATAGTCATGGCATCATGGCATCACATGGCAGGTCAAAACGTCACAGCAGGTCATGGCGTCATGGCAGCAGGGTCATGGGCATGGGCAGTCATGGCAGGTCACATGGCAGGTCATGGCATCTTGGTCACAGCAAGTCATGGCATCCTTGGCAGGTCACACTTAGCATCTTTGGATGGCATCATGGCAGGTCATGGGTCTTTAGCGTCTTGGCATCTTTGGGTCTGCTTGGGTCTA
>NW_024721079.1:13599419-13671692 GCF_018991925.1 Homarus americanus | reverse complement strand
TCATTGTGCTTCGTTCAGTTACGTATTGCTCTCAACACCTCCCTCCCTCACTTCCTCCCTCATCATCACCTCCCTCCTCACCATCTCTCCTCATCACCTCGCTCCATCACCGCGCCTCCTCCATCTCCTCCTCCTATATCATCACCTCTCTCACTCACCATCTCCTCTCCCATCTTACTCCCTCATCACCTCCTCCATCCCACCACCTCCCTCCATCACCACCTCCTCCATCACATCCTCCATCACCACCTCCTCCATCCTCCCTCCTTCATCACCTCCTCCTTCAACACCTCCTCCTCAACACCTCCTTCTATCCTGCCTCCCCATCTCCACCTCTCTCCATCACCACCCCTCCATCACCACCTGCCTCCATCCCTCCTCCTCCTCCTTTCCCTCCCTCCTTCTCCTCCTCACTCCTTCATCACTTCCCTCCATCCCAACTCCTTCTCCATCACACCTCCCTTATCCACCTCCTCCTCCATCACCACCTCCTCCTTCACCATCTCCTTCCATCACCACCTCCTTCATGCCCCTCCCTCTGTATCCTCCCTCCATCTACACCTCCTCCATCTCACCTCCCTCCATCACCACCTCCATCCTTCCTCCCTCCCTCCTTTCCTCCCTCCATCACCACCTCCCTCCATCACCCTCCTCCATCAACACCTCCTCCCTCAACACCTCCCTCCATCACTCTCCCTCCATCTCCTCACTCCCCTCCTTTGCTCCTCCATCACCAATTCCCTCCATCACCCTCCTCCATCCTGCCTCTTCCTCCCTCATCCCTCTCCCTCAACACCTCCCTCATCACCCTCCTCCCTCCCATCCCATCATCTCCATCCCTCTCCATCTCCTCCCTCCATCACCTCCTCCCTCAACACCTCCCTTCCATCTCTACCTCCCTCCCCTCTTTGCCTCCTCCATTCCACCTCCTCCATCTTACCTCTCTCCATCATCACCTCCCCTCCATCACCACCTCCCTCCATGCTTACCTCCCTCCCATTATCACCTCCCTCCATCACCACCTCACTCCCTCCATCACCTCCCTCCCAACACCTCCCCTCCCATCCCCACCTCCTCCCTCCCATCACCACCTCCCTCCATCACCCTCCCTTCCATCACCATCTCCCTCCATCACCACCTCCCTCCCATCTCCTCCTCCCTCCATCATCCTGCTCCCTCCATCACCACCTCCTCCATCACCACTCACCTCCCTCAACCTCCCTCCATCCCCACCTCCTCCTATCACCTCCCTCCGTCAACATCTCCCTCCCTCAACACCCTCCCTCCATCATCACCTCCCTCCATCACCACCTCCTCACTCTCCCTCCACCAGCTCCCTCCCTCAACACCTCCCTCCATCCATCACCTCCCTCCATCCCCACCTCCCTCAACACCTCCCTCCCCTCCCCACCTCCTCCCTCAACACCTCCCTCCATCACCCACCTCCTCCATCATCCACCTCCCTCCATCACCACCTCCTCCATCACCACCTCCTCCCTCAACACCTCCTCCATCACCCACTCCCTCCCTCCAACACCTCCCCTCCCTCCTTATATCCCTCCCTCCAACACCTCCCTCCATATCACCTCCCTCCATCCTCCTCACTCTCAACATCTCCTCCCCTCAACACCTCCTCCATCATCACCTCCCTCCATCACACCTCCCTCCTCATCACCTCCCTCCCTCAACACCTCCCTCCATCATCCCTCCCTCCATCACCACCTCCCTCCATCACCACCTCCCTCCCTCAACACCTCCCTCCATCACCCTCACTCCCTCCAACACCTCCTCCATCACCACCTCCTCCCTCACCACCTCCCTCCCTCACCCACCTCCCTCCATCATCACCTCCTCCATCCCACCTCCTCCATCACCACCTTCTCCCTCAACACGCCTCTCTTAACATCTCCCTCCTCAACACCTCCCACCGCCCCATCCACCCCCCCCCACCTTATGTTTCCTTCCCATCACGTTAACTGGAGAACGATGAGGTAATAACACAGTAATAAATATCACAAAAGGAAGAAAAAAGCAATAACAATTTAAAAAAGAAAAAAAAATGGAATTAAAATTATGGTCACATACCTAGACTAATTATTAAGCAAATAAATAAATCATGAAAACAACAACAAAAAAACTATCTGCCAAGCAGGTAAATTCCTCGCATAATTCACGCAGGTCTTGGGCATAACGTCGAACCCTCGTAACGAAAAGAGTTAATGTCCGTTTTTGAACCATTGCCAACCAGGTCAACGTCAAAGTGCTCCGGGCCAGTCAAATAACCATCCTTTTACCCCGTCTAATGACCCACCCACCCGCTCTAATGACCTGACCTGACCTTTTCCCCAGATCCCGTAATCGAATAGTAGAGAGTTGTTGTTTTTGTTGTGTGTGATGTTATGATTACCGCCTGAGGTGTTGTGTTATGGTGAAGAGAATGTATGCATGTGTGATAGTTTGAATGAATGAATGAATCAATCAATCTCTCTCTCTCTCTCTCTCTCTCTCTCTTTTACACACACACACACACACACACACACTATCTCTAATGACTCTAGCATTATTCACTGATTAGATTTAGAACATTAGAAATTTTTTTAACTGATTTTGATAATTTTTTTCCTGGATATATGAGTACTTTAATAATACAAAACTCTTTATGAATTACAGTCATAGAACTGTAATTAAAACAAGCTGGTATAATTCAGTACAGGGTATAACAGTTACAGTATGTATCTGTTGGTTGAATTATATCCGTGTGTTATGGTGTCAGGTGATGTGATGACAGGACAGAGGCTGGGGCTAAGGGGCTGGGGGACCGGGGCGGGGGACCGGGGCGGAGACAGGAGGGATTACCTGTATCTTCTGCTGACAGTCAAAAGCTATGGGTGTTTTTTAGGTGAACAGAAATAAATTCACAGGAAAAAAAGTCACATCACTAGTACACATTGACAACACTATATATATATATATATATATATATATATATATATATATATATATATATATATATATATATATATATATATATATATATATATATATATATATATATATATGATGGCATTGTATGTGGAATTAGATTAGGTTTTTTCAGTGCCTTTTTTCTGACTTATTTTCTTGTTGATTTTTTCAGGATTCGTTTTAAAAGCTGAGTTGTGTCTCGATTTTACTGTGAAAAGCTGTGTCTTTCATTTTATACAGTTTAAAGGTTAAGTCTAATCCCTGGCGTCTCGTACCACTACTCATTAGTTAGGAAGCGTCTGTGTTGTGTTCATTTAGGGCAGAAACAGGCTAAGTAGAGTTCAACCCCTGTATCTAGCCAATGGAAACTCAGGTAGCGTTTATCACTTATAATTAGTAATCAAACTTACAGGTAATATTTAGCACTTGTGTTCAGTCAATAAAAACCCAGGAGCACTTGCATAAGGCTAATCAAACACGGATAGCGTTTACCACTTGTATTTAGCCAGTCACATAACACAAATACGTCTTCTCTCAACAGATTAAAGTCCAGTACAGCATTTACAGCAATATGAGATCACGGGATGCTATGTTGGATGAGAAAACAGCGAAAAAAAAAAAAGAATTGGGGATGGAGATTCGAACAGTGCATGTAAACAAACGCCATTTTTATTGTCATTGGAAAACGAAAGGCAGAGTAACCCCATCTAGCGATCACAATTTACTGTCGGGAATTCGAGGATTTTTTTTATATATATACGAATGGAAAAAAAAAATAAACACAGGAATTAGATATATGAAAGATACGAAACAAATTAGTTAGTTTATTGACACGTGAACAGAGAATAAGGAATTAATTCATTGGTTAAGACAAATGCAATGAATGATAGAGGCGAAATTGGTTGGAATAGAGACATACGAATGGAGAATTAACAATAAATTGGTTACTTGCCATACGAACGAAGGATGCGAAAGAAATTTTATAAATGAATGAGTGTAATAAAAAAAAAGTCAATGTTTTTATTTTCAATGAATTTGTTATTAATATTCTTATTATTTTATTACATTTTGCCTTTCGAAAATATTATTATTATTATTATTATTATTATTATTATTATTATTATTACTTCAAACACTACTACTACTACTACTATTACTACTACTACTACAATCATCACTATTCTTATCCCTAGACCAACTGGTAGGGGAGAACAGTGACCGAATTAATACAGTTTAATCCCAGTTAGAGTGTGTGACAGATAAATCAGACTGGAATTGCGCTGTCTAGGGACGGCTTTTTCCACCCACTGAGCCAGTACTGAAGTGATGGGTTTTCAATTTCTATCCTTATTCATTTATATACATTTTTCATACAAGTTATTTTGTATATGTGTGTGATTTTATTTTTGGTGTTTATATAATTTTATACTAGTTTTATAAATATATATGTGAATAAATATGATGGTTTTGTGTTCATATAATTATAGTATACAATTTTCTTCTATAATTATTAAGACTATGAGGTATGTAGTCAAATTTTCTCATAGAATTTTAACTTATTATTCAAGAAAGAATATTATTAAATGGTTTGTTTGTTGTTTGTGTTTTGTTCAGGTGTTTGTGTTTGTGTTTTGTTTAGTTGTTTGTGTTTGGGTCTTGTTTAATTGTTTGTGTATGGGTCTTGCTTAATTGTTTGTGTTTGGGTTTTGTTTAATTGTTTGTGTTTGGGTTTTGTTTAATTGTTTGTGTTTGGGTTTTGTTTAGTTGTTTGTGTTTGGGTCTTGCTTAATTGTTTGTGTTTGGGTTTTGTTTAATTGTTTGTGTTTGGGTCTTGTTTAGTTGTTTGTGCTTGTATTTTGCTAAGTTGTTTGTGTTATGTTTGTTGTTTGTTTTGTTTGTTTTGGATTGTTTTGTTGTTTGTGCTTGGGTCTTGCTTAATTGTTTGTGTTTGGGTCTTGTAATGTTTTGTGTTTGGGTTTTTGTTTAATTGTTTGTGTTTGGGTTTTGTTTAATTGTTTGTGTTTGGGTCTTGTTTAGTTGTTTGTGCTTGTATTTTGCTAAGTTGTTTGTGTTATGTTTGTTGTTTGTTTTGTTTGTTTTGGATTGTTTTGTTTGGTATAGTTCTGTTTGTTTGTTTGTTTATGTTTCTTTTCTGATGCATCATTTTTTTCGTTTTGTTAATTTTATCTGGAATTACATATTGGTGATTCTTTTACTCTGTTTTATTGTGTTTTATCTGCCATGACTGGTGTTTTGTTTGGCGTGTTTTATTGTGTTTTAACTGGCATGACTGGTGCTGTGCTTGACGTGTTTTATTGTGTTTAACTGGCATGGCTGGTGTTGTCCTTGGCGTGTTTAATTGTGTTTTAACTGGCATGGTTGGTGCTGTATTTGGCGTGTTTTATTGTGTTTTTTAACTGGCATGGCTGGTGCTGTGTTTGCCGTGTTTTATTGTGTTTTAACTATGACTGGTGCTGTGTTTGGCGTGTTTTATTGTGTTTTTGCAGCTGGTCTGCGTTTGGCGTGTTATCTTGTGTTTTCTGCTATGACTGGTGCTGTGTTTGGCTTTTTATTGTGTTTAACTGGCATGGCTGGTGCTGTGTTTGGCGTGTTATCTTGTGTTTTAGCTGCCATGAGTGCTGTGTTTGGCGTGTAATCTTGTGTTTTTGCTGCATGACTGGTGCTGTGTTTGGCTTGTTTTATGTTTTATTGTGTTTTAACTGCTATGACTGGTGCTGTGTTTGGCTTGTTTTTATTGTGTTTTAACTGGCATGGCTGGTGCTGTGTTTGGCGTGTTATCTTGTGTTTTTAGGCTGCCATGATGGTGCTGTGTTTGGCTTTTTATTGTGTTTTATTGTGTTTTTAGGCATGACTGGTGCTGTGTTTGGCTTGTTTTATTGTGTTTCTAGCATGACTGGTGCTGTGTTTGGCGTGTTATCTTGTGTTTTGCTGCCATGACTGGTGCTGTGTTTGGCTTGTTTTATTGTTTGCTACATGACTGGTGCTGTGTTTGGCGTGTTTTATTGTGTTTTAACTGGCATGACTGGTGCTGTGTTGCTTGTTTTATTGTGTTTTTGTGTTTTACTGCTATGACTGGTGCTGTGTTGCTTGTTTTTGTGTGTGTTTTACTGGCATGGCTGGTGCTGTGTTTGGCGTGTTATCTTGTGTTTTGCTGCCATGATGGTGCTGTGTTTGTGTTTTATTGTGTTTATTGTGTTTTAACTGGCATGACTGGTGCTGTGTTTGGCTTGTTTATTGTGTTTTAACTGGCATGACTGGTGCTGTGTTTGGCGTGTTATCTTGTGTTTAGCTGCCATGACTGGTGCTGTGTTTGGCTTGTTTTATGTTTTAACTGCTATGACTGGTGCTGTGTTTGGCGTGTTTATTGTGTTTTAACTGGCATGACTGGTGCTGTGTTTGGCGTGTTTTATTGTGTTTTATTGTTTTTAACTGCTGAGCTGGTCTGTGTTTGGCTTGTTTATTGTGTTTTAACTGGCATGGCTGGTGCTGTGTTTGGCGTGTTTTCTTGTGTTTTAACTGGCATGACTGGTGCTGTGTTTGGCTTGTTTTTGTGTTTTATTGTGTTTTCTTATTTGGTCTGTGTTTGGCTTGTTTTATTGTGTTTTAACTGGCTAGCTGGGTGCTGTGTTTGGCGTGTTTTATGTGTTTTTATTGTGTTTTACTGCTATGACTGGTGCTGTGTTTGGCGTGTTTTATTGTGTTTAACTGGCATGACTGGTGCTGTGTTTGGCTTGTTTTATTGTGTTTGTGTTTTAACTGGCATGACTGGTGCTGTGTTTGGCGTGTTTTATGTGTTTTTAACTGGCATGGCTGGTGCTGTGTTTGGCGTGTTATCTTGTGTTTTAGCTGCCATGACTGGTGCTGTGTTTGGCTTGTTTTTGTGTTTTAACTGGCATGACTGGTGCTGTGTTTGGCGTGTTTATTGTGTTTTGCTGCCATGACTGGTGCTGTGTTTGGCTTGTTTTATTGTGTTTTGTGTTTTAACTGCCATGGCTGGTGCTGTGTTTGGCTTGTTTTATTGTGTTTTATTGTGTTTTAGCTGCCATGACTGGTGCTGTGTTTGGCTTGTTTTATTGTGTTTTTAACTGGCATGGCTGGTGCTGTGTTTGGCGTGTTATCTTGTGTTTTAGCTGCCATGACTGGTGCTGTGTTTGTTTTTATTGTGTTTTTAACTGCCATGACTGGTGCTGTGTTTGGCGTGTTATCTTGTGTTTAGCTGCCATGACTGGTGTGCTGTGTTTGGCTTGTTTTATTGTGTTTTATTGTTTTTAACTGCCATGGCTGGTGCTGTGTTTGCTTGTTTTATTGTGTTTTGCTGCCATGACTGGTGCTGTGTTTGGCGTGTTATCTTGTGTTTTAGCTGCCATGACTGGTGCTGTGTTTGGCTTGTTTTATTGTGTTTATTGTGTTTTAACTGCCATGGCTGGTGCTGTGTTTGGCTTGTTTTATTGTGTTTTTGCTGCCATGACTGGTGCTGTGTTTGGCGTGTTATCTTGTGTTTTAGCTGCCATGACTGGTGCTGTGTTTGGCTTGTTTTATGTGTTTTTTTGTGTTTTATTGTGTTTTTACTACTATGACTGGTGCTGTGTTTGGCGTGTTATCTTGTGTTTTTATTGCCATGACTGGTGCTGTGTTTGGCTTGTTTTTATTGTGTTTTTTGTGTTTTATTGTGTTTTACTGCCTGACTGGTGCTGTGTTTGGCGTGTTATCTTGTGTTTTGCAGCTGCTGACTGGTGCTGTGTTTGGCTTGTTTTATTGTTTTTAACTGGCATGGCTGGTGCTGTGTTTGGCGTGTTATCTTGTGTTTTAGCTGCCATGACTGGTGCTGTGTTTGGCTTGTTTTATTGTGTTTGCTGCATGACTGGTGCTGTGTTGTGTTATCTTGTGTTTTTAGCTGCCATGACTGGTGCTGTGTTTGCTTGTTTTTTTGTGTTTTATTGTGTTTTAACTGCTTTGTGCTGTGTTTGGCTTGTTTTTGTGTGTTTGCTGCCATGGTGCTGTGTTTGGCGTGTTATCTTGTGTTTTAGCTGCCATGACTGGTGCTGTGTTTCTTGTTTTATTGTGTTTTATTGTGCGTAACTGCCATGGCTGGTTTGTTTTGTTTATTGTGTTTTAGCTGCCAGACTGTGCTGTGTTTGGCGTGTTATCTGTGTTTTAGCTGCCATGAGCTGTGTTTGGCTTGTTTTATTGTGTTTATTGTGTTTTATTGTGTTTTAACTGCGACTGTGCTGCTGGCGTGTTTATTGTGGCTTGAATCGCGACTGGTGCTGTGTTTGGGTGTTTTATTGTGTTTTAAATGGCACGACTGGTGCTGTGTTTGGCGTGTTTTATTGTGTTTAACTGGCATGACTGGTGCTGTGGGCGTGTTTTATTGTGTTTAACCATGACTGGTGCTGGTTTGGCGTGTTTTATTGTGTTTAACTGGCATGACTGGTGCTGTGTTTGGCGTGTTTTATTGTGTTTTAACTGGCATGACTGATGCTGTGTTTGCAGCTGTAGGTTTATTCCATGGAGTGAATGATGCTTCCTTTTTTTTTACATATTTGTGACTACCAACCTTGACTGACTGACTGACTGACTGACTGACTGACAGAGTAACTGGCAGACTAACTAATTAACTGATTATCTAGCTAACTAACTGACTGACTGAATAACTGACTGACTGAATAACTGACTGACTGAATAACTGACTTGACTGAATAACAGACTGACTGAATAACTGACTGACTGAATAACTGACTTAACTGAATAACTGACTTGACTGAATAACTGACTGACTGAATAACTGACTGACTGAATAACTGACTTGACTGAATAACTGACTGACTGAATAACTGACTGACTAATTCACCCAATGAGAGATTCCTTTTTTTTGGACCGTGCCGCCTGACCAACGCTGACACACCCTTTTTAACACAGCTGACAGGAAAAATTTTCAGAATGGATGGGGCTGACACAACCCCCCCCCCTACTCCTTTGATAAACAGTTCTCATTAAGGGGTTAGTCAATTCCCCTTTATCACCCAGTTTTCACTTAGGGGAAAAGACAGACAGACAGACAGACAGATATATAGGTAGATAGAAAGATACGCGGTAAGAGAGAGAGAGAGAGAGAGAGAGAGAGAGGTAATATTTATTAGTAGTACCCGCATGTCTTTAAATCAAACCTAACATGATGCTTGTCTACCTCTTCTTGACCTCTGACAATAATGCTTGACCTATCGTACCGTTTGACCTCTTCCCACACACATTACAAAGCAGCACACTGACCTTTGATCCCACTAGCCCTGGGTAATGACGCAGTCCATAACACTAACGTCACTACTATACATCGTTCATTGTCATTATTTGCGTCATTTTTTTTAATATTTGGTACGAATATTATTGCTCATTAACGCCACACCTGCTGTAAATATGGGTATTGTGGACAAATGTTACAGGTGTATATTAACAGCTCTAACCCACACCTGTGATGATGTTGGTGATGTCTCTAATGCACTTGTTTTTTTCAGGTGACAGATGTTACAGGTGTCCCCCCCCACAACTATGAAATCTGACATTGTGCTGTTCGAGGCGTCACCTGTTAATATATCACCTGAGAGAAAATATATGTGGCTTGAATAAGGGGAGGGAGAGAGGGAGGGAGGAGGAGGGAGGAGGAGGGAGGGGAGGGAGGGGAGGGGGAGGGGAGGGGAGGGAGGAGGGAGGGAGGGAGGGAGGATGGGAGGGGAGGGGAGGGAGGGAGGGAGGGAGGGAGGGGAGGAGGGAGGGAGGGAGGAGGGAGGAGGAGGGAGGAGTGGTGGGAGGAGGGAGGAATGATGGTCTGAACAAACTTAACATGTAAGCCGAGAGATTTTTTTTGGGGAGAAGGGATTTTATTTTTAAACACACACACACACACACACACACACACACACACACACACACACACACGCTCTGTATGTAATTAAATTTAATGACACCCATAATTACAACATCGCATGGCCATTACAACCTTGGATTGACATAGATAATGTTAGTTGTGTTATCAAGTCTGTTAAAAGGGCAGAGGTGACAAGCCTGGCTCTTGGGTGAGGAGGGGAGTAGGAAGGGAGGAAAGGGGGAGGGAAGGGAGACGGAAGAGGAGTCTGTCTCATGATCTTAACTCTCTCTCTCTCTCTCTCTCTTTGCCAATAATCAAGCATAACCTCAATACATCTCTGGTTGAATGTTATCAGATTTTCCCCTTTACTCCACCTCACTTCCTCCTCTTCACTTCTGTTAATAATGGTTGGGTTAGATATATTCAGTAGATGTTAAATCCCAGATAATGCTAAAAGTGTCCAGGATTTTTTTTTCATAACTGTACACTTTAAGATTTTGTTCATGCCAAGAAAAATAATTCCATGGTTGCTTAAACAAACCTTACCAACGTAGACCTAACCTAACCTAGCTTAGCCCTAGCCTAAGTTAACCTAACCTAGCTTAGCCCTAGCCTAAGTTAACCTAACCTAGCTTAGCCCTAGCCTAAATTAACCTAACCTAACCAAATTATATATAATCTCTCTTAATGAAATCTAACCAAAGTTCCTTGACCAACGTGTTAATATATTTAACTTAAAGGCACTAAAACTATCTTAACCTAACCATGACGTCATATAAACACTAACAACAAGTACTTAATATCAACTAAGGCAAAATTATATATATATTTTTTTTAATTTTGTCTCCGTTATACCGTCATCAACTGTACGCATATTTTCCCATTTCTTCCCACACAGACTAACAAAAGACGTATTCTTAGGACTTCAGTAGTTTCCCCTTTCATCTTAAGCGTTAATTTTTTTCCCATTTTCTTCAGTACAAACACCGGCGCCGCAGGCAGAAGGCGGGCGAAGGCTGTTTTGTTCACCAGTCTCAATTCCCCTGAGCGTGTCACTGCAAGAGAGAACGCCGGACACTGTTAATTGCTCGTGCTGGCGCTAATTCACTTTTTATGGTATGGACCAGTGGCTATTCATTTTTGTGTTTACTGTTTTGTGATTGGTAGACTATGTGGGGTGACCATGTGTTGTGATTGGTTGAGCTTTATAATGCCTTCAGGTGGGAGGGGCTTGGCTTTGTTTCTATTGGTTAGTCGAGCCTGTGAACGATGGTCTGAGAGAGAGAGAGAGAGAGAGAGAGAGAGACGCGCTGTTCATGTACACTTTTGAAGGTTCATGTACATTTCCTTTAGTAAGTACATGTATACCTCTTAAAGGTTATGTACAACCCTGCTATAAGGTCATGTACACTTCCCTAACTTGATGTATTGTACATTTCCGTAACTTGATGTACACTTCCGTAACTTGATGTACACTTCTGTAACTTGATGTACACTTCCGTAACTTGATGTACACTTCTGTAACTTGATGTACACTTCCGTAACTTGATGTACACTTCCGTAACTTGATGTACACTTCCGTAACTTGATGTACACTTCTGTAACTTGATGTACACTTCCGTAACTTGATGTACACTTCCGTAACTTGATGTACACTTCTGTAACTTGATGTACACTTCCGTAACTTGATGTACACTCCGTAACTTGATGTACACTTCTGTAACTTGATGTACACTTCCGTAACTTGATGTACACTTCCGTAACTTGATGTACACTTCCGTAACTTGATGTACACTTCTGTAACTTGATGTACACTTCCGTAACTTGATGTACACTTCCGTAACTTGATGTACACTTCTGTAACTTGATGTACACTTCCGTAACTTGATGTACACTTCCTTAACTTGATGTACACTTCCGTAACTTGATGTACACTTCCGTAACTTGATGTACACTTCTGTAACTTGATGTACACTTCCGTAACTTGATGTACACTTCCTTAACTTGCTGTACACTTCTGTAACTTGATGTACACTTCCGTAACTTGATGTACACTTCTGTAACTTGATGTACACTTCCGTAACTTGATGTACACTTCTGTAACTTGATGTACACTTCCTTAACTTGATGTACACTTCTGTAACTTGATGTACACTTCCGTAACTTAATGTACACTTCCGTAACTTAATGTACACTACCGTAAGACCATGCACATTTCAAGCACCATTAATTAACTCACAAAAGTCATTAAGTAAGTAGTTAGCGAGAAGTAATTATATCTGTCTGGTAATATTTTCTCATTTGATAATTAAGAGGCGGCTAGTAATGTTTCCTCCTTCCTTGTGCATCATTGATTTATGAGAGAGAGAGAGAGAGAGAGAGAGAGAGAGAGAGAGAGAGAGAGAGAGAGAGAGAGAGAACATTGAAGTGAATGTTAGCAAATATAGTCTTATTTTAGTTCTGTGTAAACATTAAAGGGATTATTTTATACTTAAATCCCGCATAAACATTAAATATATTTCTAATTTTACATACCGTGTAAACATTAAATATCCAGTATTTACATTTTTACATCCCGAGTAAATATTAAATATATTCTATTGGTTAAAATCCCGTGTAAATATTAGAGACATTTACAACCTAACAACCCGTGTAAAAGACCCTGACTGGGAACTACATTGCGACTGTCAGTGAACCTCGGTTTGTATAAGTCGCTGGTAAATTATAAGTGGACACCTTTAACCTGGGAGCCGTGAATGTATCCTGGTCCATGGGTCTTTCTTGCCCAGGGGAGTACGTATACTTTCTCGGTTATATACTTTATTTAATGTATACTTTCTCGTATGTATACTTTCTTGGATGTATACTTTCTTGTATGTATGCTTTTCGAATGTATATTTTTCCATATGAAACTTTATCGTATGGATACTTTCCCGTAAGAATACTTTATCGTATGTACAGTATACTTTCCTGTAAAAATACTTTCTCAAATGTATGGTTCAAGTCTGACTAGCAATTCCAACCAAATGCTTCTCCAAGTAGGCAGAAGGCAATTGCAATTTGTAACTAACTGATTGTGTTTAATTACAAATTTTCAAGCAATTCGTGACTAATTGTAATTCACTACCAATAATTTTAATTTTAATTATAAATGTAATCAATTACATTTTCAAAGTAATTGGCCCATGCCTGGCTAAAAGTCCAAGTCAGATTGGCGAATCCGACCTTAAGCTGGTCCAAGTCCAGCGAGGTGAGCCTACGTCCGCAAGGCAGCCAGGCAACGTTTGCATGTACAGGACTTCATTGGCCGTCATCGATCTCAGAATAGGAGAGGAATAAGAGAATTTCCGATGTTCTTATGATGAGTTATGCTCCCTGTTTAGAACGAGAGAGAGAGAGAGAGAGAGAGCGAGAGAGAGAGAGAGAGCGAGAGAGAAAAAAAAATTTCCCTTCCTTCTTCTATTTTCCATTCCCCAACCTACCTTTCTACATTTACTACCTCCCTTCCAATAATTTTCCCTATTACCCCTCCCCTCTCTCTTCCCACCTACCCTCCTTCCCTCTCCCCATTCCTCTCACAGTGGGTCACTACTAACTTAACCATAGAAAGTGGTCGTGGGTAGAAGTAACCAGACCACACAATCTCATAACGTGGAGTTTGATTTGGTTTTAAACCACCTGTCGACTGTTAAGGCCCATTGAGGAATATTGACTTTTACAGATCTGATGCCGATATATTTCAGTCTCCGCCATAGCAGCCCTCACAGCATACGGCACAGCAGACGGCACAGTAGCCTCCACAGCAGACAGCACAGCAGACTCCTCATCCTCCACCACAGCAGCCTCCACAGCAGACGGCACAGCAGCCTCCACCACAGCGGCCTCCACCACAGCAGCCTCCACCACAGCAGCCTCCACCACGCAGCCTCCACAGCAGACGGCACAGCAGCCTCCACCACAGCGGCCTCCACCACAGCAGCCTCCACCACAGCAGCCTCCACCACACCCTTCACCACAGCAGCATCCACTACACCCTCCACCACAGCAACATCCACTACACCCTCCACCACAACAACTTCCATCACACCCTCCATCACAGCCTCCACCACAGCAACTTCCACCACACCCTCCACCACAGCCTCCAACACAGCAACTTCCACCACACCCTCCACCACAGCAACTTCCACCACACCCTCCACCACAGCAGCTTCCACCACATCAGCCTCCACAACAGTCGCCACAGTCGCCTCCTTCACAGGCACTGCCGCCACAGCCAATATGGGACAATTTTGGGCATTTCTCATATCAACTGTTGTTTATGTTTTAGCCCTTTGAGTACGATGAGTTAACCCCTTGAGTACGGTGGGTTAACCCTTTGAGTACGATGAAATAACCCCTTGAGTACGATGAGTTAACCCCTTGAGTGGTGAGTTAACCCCTTGAGTACGGTGGGTTAATCCTTTGAGTACGATGAGTTAACCCCTTGAGTATGGTGGGTTAACCCCTTGAGTATGGTGGGTTAACCCCTTGAGTATGGTGGGTTAACCCCTTGAGTACGATGAGTTAACCCCTTGATTACGATGAGTTAACCCCTTGAGTATGGTGGGTCAACCCCTTGAGTACTATGAGTTAACCCCTTGAGTACGATGAGTTAACCCCTTGAGTACGATGAAGTAACCCTTGAGTACGATGAGTTAAACCCTTGAGTACGATGAGTTAACCCTTTGAGTATGGTGGGTTAACCCCTTGAGTACGGTGGATTAACCCTTTGAGTACCATGAATACTCACACTGTGGAAAGGAATCGCGTCATGCTCAAGGGTATTGAAAATCGTACTCAAAGGGGTTTCCTCATCGTACTCACGGGGTTCAGGGTATCTCACAATGCCAAGGACTAATTCCTTGTAATCAACGGGGTAATGTATTGTACTCAGTCCAAGACCCCTTACCCCTTATTCACTTCCCCCTCCACCCCAGTCCATGACCCCCCCCTCCTCACCCCCCGCCCCCCCCGTCGAAAAAAGTACGTTTACGACCCTCCAAAAATATCTTAATGACCGCCTTCCAAAAATGAGTGCTAATGACTCCCCAAAACAGTCGCTAATGACCAACCTCCATAAATTAATGTTCATAACCTTCCCTCCAAAAATACATCTTAATTGCCCTTCAAAAATACAAGTTAATGATCTCTCTCTCTCTCTCTCTCCCTCTCTATCTCTCAACCTTTCATAAAAAAGAAAAAGGTCGATTATCCTCCAAACGTACATATGAATGACCTCCCTCCAAAAAAACAAAATATTACTAAGGACTCCAAAACTGCAGTAAACACACACAATTTTTCATCCCCGCCATCATCACCATCATCACTCGTTACTATGACAACCTCCAGGAAAAAAATAGCGATAAAACCCTGAATTTTTTGTGACTCTCTCTCTCTCTCTCTCTCTCTCTCTCTCTCTCTCTCTCTCCAAGCTCTCAATCTATCTCACTAAGCATTATATATCTCTCACCAATATATCTATCCTTCTCATCACCCTTCTTATATCTCTCTACTTTCTTTATCTATCTCACTTAACTTTTTATATGTCTCAACTTTCTCTTTCTCTTACTCTATTTTCTACCTTTCTCTGACCCAACTTTATCTATCTCTCTCAACCAAATTTATCTATGTGTCACTCAACTTTCTATCTCTCCCACCAACTTTCTTTGTCTCTCACTCAACTTTATCTCCCTCAACCAACTTTCTTTGTCTTTCACTCAACTTTCTCCATCTCCCTCAACCAAATTTCTTTGTCTCTCACTCAACTTTATCTCCCTCAACCAACTTTCTTTGTCTTTCACTCAACTTTCTTTATCTCCCTCAACCAACTTTCTTTGTCTCTTACTCATCTTTGTCTCTCACTCAACTTTCTATCTCTCTGTCGCCATTAACACGGGTGATAATGTTACCTTCAAGGGAAAATAATGACCTAAACTTTCTCTCGTCAAGAGAAAGTGAGGCAGGTTATTACAGCTCACTTTTACTGCTATTGTGATAAATTTAATAAATAAATTCATTATGATAATTGTCCTTATTATTATTATTATTATTATTATTATTTGGTTACTATTGTCATTATCGTCACACAAACACACCCACAGCCCCACACAGACTCCCTTAACACCCAAAACTCTCACCCACATAACTCCCACATTCGCCACACCCATAACCCTAACCTCATTAAGCCACCAACATACCCATTTCCCCCACTCCTACATTCCACATTCCCACACAAAACACCCCACACCCCCTTCACCACCCCACAGCCACATTCCCCACCACATCCCACTCCACCCCACCCACACCCCCACACCCCCACAGCCTGTAATATCAGTTGATCCGTTTTCCATCACAGTAAGTTAGGTGAACCTTAACAGTGTTTATACCAGCATGTTACCCAGCATCACGGCCCATCATGCCTCGAGCGGTCTCTTATCTGTTCTCTAGTTAACGCTTCCGGTCTTAATTTAGCCGTAGGGGGTCTTTAATTAGTGAGGCAGGTGTCTAATTAGCGGTGGTGGTTTCTGATTATCACTGGTGGTTTTTAATTAACACTTGTGGTTTCTATTTAACATTGGCAAACTACTATTACTACTTAACAAATAATGGATTGTCCTGCCCTGTACTTTATGCTCTGCGAAATAAAATAATAAAAATGTTACCTCTGTCGTATTCTATTTTAATTTCAACTGCACCGTAAAACTAATACTTTTGATCTTACACCCACACATAGTCTCACAGTCTGAAGAGAGATAATATAGTCTGCATCTGTACGTTCGTGTTATCTCCCCTTTATGCATTACTTCCATATCTAATCTCAGAGTGTAAGAAGCTCCTCAGGTGCGTCTTCAAAAAAGCCTCTTCCGCAATTAGTACTCTCCCTCAGGTGCAGTTCGGGCTAAGTGTGTGAGGGGTTGAGGAAGGGGAAGAAGGGGAGGGTCGATAAAATGGGGAGAATTGTAAGAAAAGAATAAAGAGAAATATGAGAGAAGGGAGAAAGACATTAAAGATAGAAGCCAATCACCATGGGCAGGTGCGAATCAGGTGCTGAGACGTGATTGTGTTTCGTAATAGACAATTTCTTTGGAGCATTGATATCGAGTGTCTGGTGAGTGCATGTAAACAAAGAGATATGACAACGGCTGTGTAAATTGTAAGTGATTTTATCTTCACTCTTATTCTTGCTATAGTGTTTGGTGGCAGGACAGGTGTTGTTGATCTTCTACTGATTCTTAGCATTTACCTCTTTTTTTTTTTTTACGGGTAATAGCCACAACCCACAACGAGGCCTGGGGGATAAAGTAAAAGAAATTAAAAATCGAAGAGAAAAAGACTGTATTAATCTACACCACGAAGATGCCGCATGTATAACCGTCAAGTCCCACAGCCTGAGGAGTATCGAATACCCCTACAGAGCCTTAACGAGGGCACCGAACCCCACACATAGAGCGTTATAACCTACTCATCAACCATCTATTCATCTCGTCTAATAAGCCAAATTGACGGTCCAATCTATATCACGCCACTCCTAAGTCTCACATATCGGCCAAACCGTCCATTAGCATCATAGCCAAACAGGAAACTTTATACAATCGCTATAAAACATCTATATATGGGTTGACTACAAACGATAATTGCCCCCCTGTACAGTAACTACCCTCATTACATATTTCCATCAAACTTTTGTCAAGAAAAATATTATACCTTGGTGTGTTCCTTTTTCTCTTGGGGCGTAATGAGATTTTTATTACTTTACTTTGATGATATGAGAATAAATTTACAAGGGAGTGATTTGCCGAGCGGCTGATTACGATATAAAGTTATACGCGGGGCTAAAGGAGACAGGATTGGCAGTATATAAGATGATGTTCTCTAAACGACCCGATAAACTCCGCCTGTGACCTGGAATAACCCGGTTTTGACCCCGTCGGTGCCTTCACAGTATTACCTGGGGAAGTGGGACACGTTCATAGTATTACCTGGGGAAGTGGGACACGTTCATAATATTACCTGAGGAAGTGGAGCACCTCAAGGACATTAAAACTCACAAGAGTGACACTCTCAATACTCACACTTGAAGTCACTTGACCTCTCGAAGCTGGAGGCTGAACTCAGAAAAAAGTATCCAATATATGCTTCACTACGGTACAAACAGCAAAGATGAAGATATAATTTTTCTACAGTTTCTACATTGAAGAAGTTAACCTCATCGCCCCAGACTATATCATCTACTTCCTTTGTTATATATTATGAGGTAAACAAAATCATTTACTTATACTTTTACTTTATACACAAGCGGCTGAGTCATTAACAAAAGCGAACTCAAACTGGGACGGAAATCTCTTGTGTGTGTGTGTATGATTCTGATAACGGGCTTAACTTTTATTATGTGTTTGTGCGTTTGTGTGGACAGAATGTATAATGTGAGTAATATTCAACGAGTATTAACTATCGAGTACTTTTCACCTCTAGGAATATTTAACCAGTGATATTCAGGGAGTATTATTCACGGGTGCGCGCTTATCAACTGACGACTGGAGTAAACAAAAGCTTCATAGAAAACGTTCGTCAGCATATATATTTTAGGGGTAACTACACTAATGTCAAAACTAAGTCATCCGGCTGCATAACTTAAATATTTACCGCACGACTTCCACGTCTTTCAGTTTGTTTATTGGCTTGTTTCTCTGTTTACTTCTTCTGATCGTACTGTCATCTTTCATCTACTCCCACTCTTTTGTTATTACGTAAACAAATCACCAGTCAGTTAGCCAGTCTTTCAGTCAATTGTAACTATCTTGCATTTCCCACCTGATTAATGCTGTTTCCACGCACACACACACACACACACACACACACACACACACACACATATATATATATATATATATATATATATATATATATATATATATATATATATATATATATATATATATATATATATATATATATGGCTTTTACTACTCCACACATGCTGTATATACTCCACGTTGACACCACTCCAACACTCGCGTCCTTCTTCTCTGCAAAAATAACACACATACACACACACACGAATCCCTATCATCACGCCGAGCAAGCATAAGAAAGTCAAGCCAGTGCCTGAAAGACTGTGCTCGCTATGAAGTGCCGTGACTATGGTACAGCCTACCATCCCTACTGCTGTCCAATGTTACATCTTTATGTAACAAGGTGGAGGAGGTCAGTGTCACAGTGAAGTCAGTTGGTGCAGGTATTGTGGCGATTACCGAGGCGTGGCAAAATATTCCTGAGATCTGTGCCATAGAAAACTATGAGTTATTTCATCACCTTAGAAAGGACAGGAGAGGTGGGGGTGTAGTTCTGTACTGTTGCAGTGACCTCAAACCATCACACCTAGGTGTTAATGTACCTGAGGATGTAGAAGCTTTGTGGGTTCAGGTCACTCCCACCTCCCACCCCCGCCAGCTTGCCTCCCTCATTGTTTGCGTGGCTTATCACCCCCAGCGCTCACCAACCGCCAATGTACTGGTTACTCATATAATAGACACTGCTGACTCCCTGAGATCCAGATTTCCATGTGCTAAACTAGTGATATGAGGTGACTTTAATGAGTTAGACATCAGCAACATCACCCAACTCCTCCACCTTGCACAAATGCCACCCTGGACCTTATCATGACTGATCTCGGCAACCACTACCTTCCCCCCAGCCGCTGCCTCCCATGGGGCCCAGCCCCCACCTGTCTCTACTGTGGTCACCTACACCTTCCACCTCACGACCGCCAGTTGTCACCAGGACTTACCGACCTACCCCTGACTCTGCCGGTATCCCTGGACTGAAGTGATCACGTTAAACGATGTGCAGAACATAAGAACATAAGAATGGAGGAAACTGCAGGGGGCCTATTGGCCCATACTGGGCAGTCCCGTTTACACCCAACCCCTATTGCTCATATAAGCATCCAACCTATGTTTGAAGCTATTCAGCGTATTCGAGTTAATGATGATATTTGGTAACTTGTTCCATTCATCCACTACTCTGTTTCCAAACCAGTGTTTACCTATTTCACGCCTAAATCTAAATTTGTCTAATTTAAAACCATTGTTGAGTTCGCTCCTGGTTGGATAGTTTGAGTACCTTTGTAATGTCCCCTTTGTTTAGCCCGACGCACTTATAAGAACATAAGAATAAGAAAGTGGATACTGCAGGAGGGTCGATCAATCTAAGGGCAGGGCAGATCCCTTTCTCACACCCATCCCAGCACTTCCATGTGCCTATCCAATCCCCTTGTCTTGAAGTTCTTGTCCCCTTAGATCCCATTATAGCACCTTGCAGCCTATTCCATATATCCACAACTCTATTACCAAACCTGAAAGCTTGCCTATATCCTTTCTGAATTGGAATTTATCTAATTTGTGTCATTTGTTCTAGTTATTTGCTATTACTGAGCTAGAACATCTTCCATTTTACCCCTATTAATCCCACTCTACCCAATTTGTACACACACCTCTACTCATATCTCCCAACCTTACGCCCTTAATGAATGCTTCAAGCTTTTCAGTCTTTCTTCTTATGGAAGGTTTCTAATATTATGGATCATTTTGTCATTCTTTCTTACCTCTCTCCAAAGAATCTAGTCCATTCTATAATAAGGACATCAGAACTGAACCGCATAATCCATGTGGTGGCCTCACTAATGCTAGTAAAGTTTCAAGATAACGTCAGCAGTCTTGTTACTCACAGACCTAGATAGAAACCCAAGAATCCTGTTTGCCTTTGTTGCAAACGAAGCACATATTGTTTTCTAGCTTCAAGTCGTTAACAAATACACCAGATCTTTTTTCACAAACTGAGTTTTCATTTCGTGTTACCTAGTTTATACTAACGTTTGTATTCGCCTTCCTATCTGTAGTACCTTGCATTTATCAGTATTAAAAATTCATTTGCCAGTCTACTGACCACTCATGTAAGGTATCTAGAATTCTTGAAGGTGTTCAAAAATCACTGTCTGAATTTATCACTTCCCATTTTGTATCATCTGCAAATTTACTAACCTACTAGTTATGCTCTAACCAAGATCATTAATGAATATAACAAACAGCAGAGGGCCTAATACAGATCCCTGGGAACTCCTGCTGACGCACTCCCCAGTCTGACTTTAATCCATTTATATGACTCTTTGTTTCTACCAGTTAACCATGACCTAATCCATTTTAATAATGATCCACCTATTCCATGTGCTTTACCTTCCCAATAATCTCTCTGCGAGGGACTCTATCGAATGCTTCACTGAAATCTAAATAAATTATATCATATGACTTATCAATATCTACCGCTTACATACTTGAGAAAAGCTAAGCAAATTTTAGAGATAAGAACGGCCCCTGGGTGAACCTGGTGCTGAGAAGAATGAATTGTTGAATGTTTAAGGTGGCTTGATTTTTGTAGCACACTGACTTAAAGTAACTTGCCTATGATTGATGTGAGACTATCGACGCAGTAATTTGATGCAATTGATTTATCACCCTTTTGAAAATCGGAACTACATTTGCAAGTTTCAGTTTGTACCAGGCCCCATTCTAATGACTTATTAAATAAAACTGCTAATGGATTACCCAACCCATCTCATTCTTTTTAATACTCTACATATACCCTGTCTGGACCAGGCGACGAGGGCTTCAGTTTGTTAATCACTTTTAAGCACATCGTTATTAGTAATATTGATATTCATCAACATATTTTCTATACTGCCTTATATACCTTATGAACTTCTGAAACTGTGCTAGGTTTTATTTGTGAATACGGATGAAAATGGATTGAACGTGACTATACATTTCTAACCTTATCATCAGTCATCTCAATGAGTTTTAAGGGACCTATTGTATCTCTAACCTTGATTTATATACAGTTGATAAAAAGCCAGGTTATTGATTCGTTTGCTACCTTGATTTCATATAATTTCTTTTGCTTTCCGCTTAATTTCTGCTTTTACCTTGTCTTTGTTAGGGTTCTGATAGTAACCAAGCAAGGATTTTTCGCCTTTCTTTAACTTTTTCTATATACTCTTTTTCCAGAAGATTCAAGAGCTCCATACCATCCATTTTGGTTGGTTCCAGACGATCTGAATAATCTCTTTTAGGATGGCTTATTTTGGAGCATTATTGATTGTCGCAATAAATTGTTCATATAGTTGCTTAAATTAAATTCGGGGTTATCTCATTCTGGTTGACAGTTTCCGGAGGTGTGGGGGATTAATCTTTTTGACCATAGGTCATCCCTCAGTCTCCTTGGTTACCGTGAATTAGGCCTTCCTAAAAATCCAGATCAAGGCCGAATTTTTCCTTTCCTGCCATCCCATATTATGTTAAAATATATGGCTTTTATGATCACCGTTTCCTAGTTCGCCCAATCCCAACATCTTTTACTAGATTTTCATTATTTACTGAGAACTAAATCGAGGATATTATTTCCTCTTAGTGGGCGAGTTTCTATGAATTGATATAAAAAACTATCTTGTACTACTTCTAGAAAATCTTCAGATTCACATCAAGTTGATTTTTTCCAATCTATGCCTGAAAAGTTGAAATCGCCTAGAATATGCCATTGTTTCTATCAGATGCCTCTTCATTTCTCTTCATAGCAATTTCACTATCGCTCCTACTCAAATTAGGCAGCGCCTATATACGCCCAATGACTACGGATTCACTGCCTCCACCAATCTCTATCAGGTCACCGCCCCACGCCTCGGAGTAATTTAGATGCTTTTAACCCGCCTTTATACTCAAGGTTCCTAATGCCCGGATTATCTTTATTATTCTCTCTGAATTCTTTCCAATGATTCTATATCCATTCTGTAATATTTTTATGACTAGAACTGAATCATGAATCCAGGTGGCCTATTAGCCCATACTGGGCAGTCCTGTTTACCCAACCCCTATTGTCTCATATAAGCATCCAACCTATGTTTGAAGCTATTCAGCGTATTCGAGTTAATGATGATATTTGGTAACTTGTTCCATTCATCCACTACTCTGTTCCAAACCAGTGTTTACCTATTTCACGCCTAAATCTAAATTTGTCTAATTTAAAACCATTGTTGAGTTCGCTCCTGGTTGGATAGTTTGAGTACCTTTGTAATGTCCCTTTGTTTATCCGACTTCCACTTATACACCTCTATCAGGTCGCCCTCGCCTACGTCTCTCGAGGTGCAATTTTAGATGCTTTAACCTGTCTCTATACTCAAGGTTCCTAATGCCCGGGATTAGTCTTGTCATTCTCCTCTGAATTCTTTCCAATGATTCTATATCCATTCTGTAATACGGTGACCAGAACTGAACTGCGGAATCCAGGTGTGGCCTCACAAGAGCAAGATACAGTTTTAGGATGACCTCGCTAGTCTTGTAACTAACACTCCTTTGTATGAACCCAAGTACTTTATTAGCCTTGTTATGAGCAAAAACACATTGTTTACTTGGCTTAAGGTTCCTACTTATCATTATTCCTAAATCTCTCTCGCAGTCGGATTTCTCTATGGCATCGTTGTTCATCTGGTATCTGGTTTCCCTGTTTTACATCTCCTATACTGAGTACTTTACATTTGTCCACGCGTTGATTTCATCTGCCATTTTTCAGACCATTCGAAAATTTGTTTAGATCTTCCTGTAGTTTTGCGGAGTCCTCGTCAGATTTAATAACACGTCCTATTTTAGTGTCATCAGCAAATTTACTTATGTTGCTGTCTATGCCGATATCTATGTCGTTTATGTGTGTAATAAATAATAATGGTCCAAGTACTGAGCCTTGGGGAACTCCACTTGTGACATTGCTCCAATGTGACTTAAAGCCGTTAATGCTCACTTGCTGTTTCCTGTCCTGTAACCACGCCCTAATCCATTTAAGGATGTTACCTTTGATGCCATGAGCTTCTACCTTTCTAATTAGTCTTTCATGGGGGACTCTGTCGAAGGCTTTGCTAAAGTCGAGATATACCACATCATAATTGTGCCCCTCGTCCACCCATTCGAAAACTGATGAAAAGAAAGTTAATAGATTAGTTAGACAAGAACGTAGAAGTGGGATAATTACCTGGACACTATCACCAAAGTCTACCACCACTTCTTTCCAGCCAAGACACTGAGGATCCACCCTGATGATGTCCTGTGGATTACACCCTGTATCAAAAGACTAAATGAGCAGCGCAACGAGGCATACTACACCAAGAACCGCCTGTACAAACGTCTACGTAACCAGGTCATCAGGGAAATCAAGTCAGCCAAGAAGTCTTATTTTCCCAGGAAAGTGCACGGCCTCAAGGAGGTCGGCATCGGTCAGTGGTACTCTAAGGTAAAAGATCTCTGTGGTCTTAACAGTCAGTCACCCACACTTCCTTTTATCTCTCATTTACTTAGTGAGGAGGCAGCTGAAATAATTAATAACCACTTTGCTACCATTTGTTATACCCTACCCAGTCTTGACCTCACTTTCCTCCCGACTTACTTATCTTCCCCCTCCCCCCCTCCCAATGTTCAACCATTTGAAATTGCCAACAAACTCCTGAAATATAAATCCAAACGCTCCACAACCCCAATTGACACCCGAATCAAAATTTACAAGGAGTTTGCAATCGAACTTGCCACCCCCCTCTGTTCAATTATTAATGCATCCCTCAGACAAAGCAAATGCCCTAATGAATGGAAAACGGCATTTGTCACCCCTATCCCCAAGGTCCCCACCCCACAGTCCCCTAGCGACCTCAGGCCAGTTGCCATTACCTCCATACCCAGTCTACTCTGTGAAGACTTTGTTTTTGAGTGGACATTTGCTAGTATTTATCAGTCAATTGATCCACAGCAATTTGGCAATATGAGGACCTCCTCAACATCACACTGCTTAGTTATCTTCCGGGATTTCCTGCACAAAAACCTGCAGAAATGTAAGACATCAATGACCGCTGCCCTTGTTGACTTCAGCAAGGCTTTTGACCTTGTTGATCACTGCACTGTTATCATCAAGGCCATTGTACTAGGGCTGCCCACCAACCTGGTTTCATGGCTCACTGATTTCCTGAGTGAGCATCGTCAGGCAGTCAGGTACCAGGGTTCTGTCTCCACATTCCAACACCTCACCTGTGGTGTTCCCCAGGGGACAAAGATGGGACCACTGTGCTTCCTAATCCTAATCAACGACGCTCTATCGGACACTCCTCACAGGTGGAAGTACGTGGATGACTGCACTGTGGGGGTTACAGTGGACAACACCTCACCAGACTACTCATCGCTACAAAGCACCCTGGACAGGCTACAGGCATGGACGACGGAGAACAAGGTCACCATCAACCACACCAAAGCCATAGTCATGCACATCAGTACCGCCACCAAAAGAGCGCAAGCTCCAGCAGTCACAGTGGGTGCCCATCCTCTCCAATTAATGCAGTCTGCCAAACTCCTGGGTGTTACCATAGACCACAAACTGGACTGGAAGGCCCACGTAAACAACACAATCAAGGCAGCCTCGTACTGACTCTATATGCTGCGACGACTCAGGACACTTGGGGCACCCACGCCAGAACTGAGGACTATCTACAACGCCTTTATTCTCCCCAAATTAACGTATGTGTCACCAGCCTGGTCGTCTTCTCTCAACTCCACCCAACAACGTCAGCTAGAGAAGGTACAGAAAAGGGCCTGCAGAATCATGCTCGGCGCAGACTACTCTGGCTACAAAAAAGCTCTGTCCACCCTGGAAATGCCATCCCTCAGTGACTTCCACCACCAAGCACTAGCAAGGTTTGGCAGTGGACTACTGCACCATTCTCGTCATCACCACCTAAGGCCACCGGCAGTCCCCCGCCTACCTCTCGCAGTCCACCACCGCACCAAAATTCAGCCCATAAGAGCCCGCACTGATAGATATAAGAACAGCACCATCCTATCTAGTGTTAAAATAATAAACAGCTCCTGATTTACGTACTGTACAGCCCTGTAAATGTATTGAGTACATATCATTATGTTTATATCACATGTAAGTTTGAATATTTTCAGCCACCGGCTGCAACTCTATTAATAAACCGTCTATTATTATTATTATTATTATTATTATTATTATCACACACACACACACACACACACACACACACTCACACACAAAACACACACACAAAACACACACACACACACACACTCACACTTCCCTCAGCCTTCATAGGGTAGGGACGTGTGTAGTCGGCGCTGCCCGCTAACGCAGCCGTGGTTTCTTGATCATGGAGACATCTGCCAGCCCGGTTTGTCAGGCCCTCCCCTCCCCCATCTCCTCCTTCCCATCTGGATTTATCAACATCCTCACATCAACAGTACAGTGAAAAGATTGACGATCAACCCACAAGTGATATACAAAAGTGGCAATTTCAACTCGAAGGAAAAGCACAAAAACACAGCAATACTGATTGTGGCTGGATCTGACCTAACCTGACCTGACCTCACGGCTTTACTTGACCTAACGTGAAGGATGGAGCACACCTGCATTGCTCCAAGCTACTGTCCTGGCCACGTGGCCACACACCTGCCCAACCGCATCCAGCCCATACGAGCACGAACTGATTGCTACAAGAACAGCCCAGTCCCAACCATTGTAAAAATTATCAACACTTAATTATTATCTATCATATTTGTATCACTTATGTTACTTGTACATCATTTGTAAATCAAGAGAACCATTCCCCAATTATGTAATTGTATATTTTCAGCCTTCCGGCTGCCATGCTCTTTCAATAAACCGTTAATTATTATTATTATTATTATTACACACACACACACACACACTACTACTACTACTACTACTACTACTTTAAAAAAAACGTGGCCTCCAGCCTCCCCCAATAGCCACACCTTCGCCACCATTTATTTACCTTAATATTAAATATCCTAATACATAAGAAACTATCCTATCTGTGTTAAATTAGTTGAGCCGCAGATCCATGCGGCATTCAGTGACTGTAGCCTCATAGTCGATATCTGCAGCAGTTGTCGGAGTAGGGGCAGAAGCTCTCGTTCCCCTGAGGCAGAGCAAAGCCGACCGAAGGAGAGAGAAGGACAGTCGACATCTCATCCAGGCTGTGACATAACTTCTGGGCTGCTGCTTCTGTTCGGAGATCAGCTCCGCGAGTCTGGCGTAGAAACATCTTGCACTTGGGCCCATCCCACCAGAGGTTGTGAACACTAGAGGAGTGAAGCTGCCTTGATCAACATTTTGAATTCTCTCCCCATATGCCCTTCTCTTGTCGTTCTCGTTCCTCCTATGCGCAGCATCGAGAGCTAGGTTACGGTGACAAACGGCCATGGGATCAAAAATCCTGATGTCGAAGAAAGCTCGCTGTCCCCGCGTCCAGAATCCTCGAGCACTGACGTCCACACGGGCTTCGTTAGATGTGTTTGAAGTCCTGTGTTGGAAGATCTCGCCATCCAGTGGAAGGAGGGTCGGTTCTACCATGACGTCCCGGCAGATTTCCTTCAACATATTTGCTGTGAGATCCCTTACCTCGTCATGCCTCATGCATATGAAGCCCCCCTTCTTGCAAACCATGGCGTGATCGCCATCATAGGAATAGCCACACACGCATTGGGAGGGCAAACCATCTACTGGCCAACCGTACCTTAGAGCAATGGCATCTGTAAATTCTTGTTTGTTAAGGCTGAAACCATTTGCCCTTATCGGTAACGTAGTTAGCCAGTTCGAGGCGCCCACCTCCTGCGCTATAGCTACTTTTTTTGTCAAATTTTCTGGAACCAGCAGCAATAGTTGCTGCAACATGTCATTTTGGCAGTGCTGCCGATCTGTTGTAATGGACCTACGGATCTTATTAACTTCGCTGGTGTCCACTTCCCCTGTTGCATTCTGGGCTATTATGTGGTCAGTGAGGGCTGCCGTGAGCTTAAGTGAATTTTGATGTTCAGAGTCAGCAATCTCCTCTGGATTAGTTAGTCCCATCCCTCCCAGTCTTGGTGGAAGTGCAAGAAGTGTTCTTTCTACTGGGGTTAAGTCGTGGTGTTTCACTAGTTTGGGAATGAACTTGACACTGATTGCTTCTTCCAAAGGGTGGAGGAGGGGTCGGATCTCAGGGATGGTACGCATCAGGTAGTTCCAACGATGCTTGACTCCATGTGTGAATGCTGCAAAGGCCGCATGTGGCTCTGTGTTAGCAATCTCCGATAGAGCATGGATTTCGCTAACCCACTCATTCACCTTTCCCCCTACGTACTGGGTCTTGAAGTCCGTAGTGCCAATTACTGCGCCTAGATGTCTTTGGCCGTCCTTAGTTATTTTGACCTCACTTTCGCCGAAAACCTCCACAGCCCGATCATAATGATCTGGCTTCACGATGAGGAAGGATTTGCTGGCGTTAGGGTGGTACCCTATATGTGGACCTCGCGATGTTACCAGGTCCCACCACTTTTTGATGTCCTCCACTTTTCCTGCTCCTGTGAGGTCATCAGCATATGCCACTTGTTTGACCCCAGTTGTTTCATACTTTATTTCTTGTTGGAGCACTGATAGGCCTATTGCATACATTGCCATTGCAACGGGGTCCCCCTGTGTTGTTCCCTCGGTCGACTGTAGGATGGTATCACCTCGTAGAGCCTTGTTGTTTACTATGTAGAGGTCTGAAGGATTCCTATACGAATTTTCAACATACATCGCAAAGCTAGGACACTTGATCTTGATGTTGTGCAGTGCAGCCTTGCGGTTAAGTATGTTGAATGCGTTTGAAGCATCCACCAGGAGAACGGCCTCACAATCACGCTGCTCAAATATCAATCTCATGGCGTGAATGGCCGCCTCCCCACCAGCCTGGTGGCCAGCACACACTTGTAGGTTCCCTGCTGCTGCCCTGACATCATCCTTTACCACCTCCATTATACACTTTCCGATGATCCGCCTCAGCACTTCCCCCACCCCTATAGGTCTACATCCTGGATTCTTTTCCAGAGGAATAAGGCGGCAGGCCGTCAGAGCCTGGAGGTGATGGCAGCAAGAGGATGCAAGCTTTCTTGCAAGGGCGGCAATGGCAGTGCAGAGTTCGCTTGCTACAGGGCCAAACTTGTTAGTGCTGAGGATGACTCTCCAACCGTTTGCATCCAGACCTGAAGGGCCGGCTCCTCCTCGAGTCTTCAGTGCCTTTTTCCACACCATCTCTCCTGTTATTTTCTCGAACAGGACAACATTTGGTGGGATATAGTCACCCTGGAACCTGATGCCTTCATCTTCACTTGCAGGGGGATGTTTCTCTTTCAATAGTTTTAATGTCGCACTGTTTATTGGCATCACTCCACCGGAGGATTCATGTGTTAGAGATCTTACCGCGAGAGACACTTTTCCCACACGCATTTTGTTTCCAAATTTTCTTGCCACGTCATCGGTGTTTTGCTTTCCGTCACCCATAGATTTTAGTCTCTCCTGCAGTGTTCTTGCTTCACATAGGAGATCATCTAGGGCCCCAGTCCGCCACATTGTCGACCTTCTCTTCATTGCTGCCACATTTTCTTTGTGCTTAGCCTTTGTGTGTGTCCTCTGACAAAATAGATGTGGTATTATTGCCAGTATTTGAAGAGCTAGGGGGGCGAGGAAGCGGTCCTGAGTGTAATCAGTCATGAAGAAAGTCATCTCCCGAATCATTTCTTTGGTGGCCGCACACTTGGGTGGTTCAAATAAGTTAGCGGGCGACCACTTGACAATTTCTGAGTAGGTTTCTTTGACCCATACGCCTGCATTTTCCATCGACATGCCTTTCCACTGAGGCGGCAGTCTCTCATTCTCCTCCTGGACACCTGCTACTGAGGGAGCAGCATTTATTAGTACTACATTTTCGGGTTGAGTAGACTCACTGCTATCATTTGGGATATCATCGGGTGGTTGGGTCCCGGCGATATCCACTGTGGCCGCCTGTGTCGGCTCCCTGCCACGTGGGTTCCGACACTGGTCTAGCTTCCTGCAATCCACACATGATCGATTGTTTCTCGCACAAAAACAATTTGTGCAGTTTTGGTTCGGGCTAGCACAGACGCAGCAAAGACTGTTGCCAGGCATAGTGACCAGCAACTCGGGCGACAGATATTTCCGCCTCCGACCTCTGCTATTGGGCCCATACGGACGAAGGAACTAGATCTTATGCGTATGAGGCACAGGGGTGACAGCCTGGCCTTCGATGTCCGAGTAGTAAGGGCATACGCGCGCGTGTGGTTGTGTCGGGCACCCCCCATGTGGGCGATAATCCACACATGAGAATAATCCACTGGGAGCAAGAATTGTCACACCTAACACTTGATTATGTCACTTTGGTAGAGATAGCCACCGTTTCTATGGTCTCGCTGATGTAACATTAGTTATATATACTCACTGGGTCAGCCGACACTACATGGAATGGCCGTTACTTGAGGCACTTGGCCCCATAGGGGCGAGAGTCGCGATGCCACCCTTGCTAGGGTAGGCCTATCGACACACTGGCACTGACACTTGGCAACTCCAGCCACCCACCATTCAAACACTCACCGGCTTACTTGAAGATCGCCGGTGAACACGAGCAATATTTGCGTTTAATGTAAAGGAATGACGATCATACGAGTTACTAAGAATGTCACCTTTGGTGGACAGTTTTAAGGTGACTAAAGAGGCCGATATGGGAAAGGCAGAGTCGTTTACAGATGTTGCGCATGTGGTTGACTCCATCTGGTGGAGGCAGGGGCGGCGGCGGCAGCGTGTTTCCGGCGTTGGTATTCCTCCAAAGGTTATGGTGTGGATTAATCGTCTCCCAGGTGAGGGGGTCGATTTGGCACTTTTCAGGTTTGTAATAAGACTACCCTTATACCCTTCAGTTGCCCGCCAGAGTTACGTTTACTATTCGTTAGGTGACTGTAAAGTAGCTGCTTTAGCAGTCTACTGTCGTCCATGTGGGTAACATGGCCAGTCCAACGTTGATGTTCGTGGCTAATGGTAGCCTCGATGCTCCTACATTTGATGTCGGCGAGAATACTGGCATTTGTTCTTTTGTCTTCCCAGCGAACTCGGAGGATGGAACGTAGACTACGTTGGTGAAAGTTTCATATGTCTTGAGGTGCTTCCTGTATGTGAACCATGTCTTGCTGCCATGTAGCAGGATAGGGAGGACCACTGCTTGATATACGTGCAGCTTTGTAGATAATTTCAACTACCTACAGTTGAAGACACGGGTACGGAGTCTGCCAAAATGCACATCTGATTCAATGTAGATCTCTTCATCGATGCCTGCACTGGTGGACAGGTGGGAGCCGGGATACTGAAAGTTAAGCTGGTTGGATGGTGGAGGTGTGGCTGAACCAGGGGCAGGTTGAAGGCTGAAGTGTGCATATGCATCTGCGTAGGTGTTCAGGATTTCCTGTAGGTCACATTTAGTGTGAGCGACAAAGTTGAGGTCGTCCGTATATTTAAGATCAGTAGTGGAACCTGCCGACACCTTTGTTCCAGCCTGGAGTCGTCTTATGTTGAAAAGACCCTCCCCTTCATTCAGTACTCGATGTCCACACCGCCGGCTAAATTGGCACTGGCACGAGTAAGGAAATACAGCCAAGAAAATGGAAAGGAGAGTTGGTGCCAGTACACATCCTTGTTTTGCCCCCGTTTCGATGAGGAAGAACTCAGACTGGGAGCCATTGTGCAGGAAACTGCCGTTCATGTAATCGTGGAGTTGCCTCACGATGACGATAAATTTTGGTGGGTCAACCAAAAGGGCTTCTCTGTTTACCAAGTCGAAGAAATTCGTTAGGTTGATGAAGGCCATGTACAGGTCACGATGCTGTTCTCTGCACTTCTCCTGTATCTGGCAGACAGCAAAGATCATGTTGGTGGTGCCACGTGATGGTCTAAAGCCACATTGAGATTCTGGGAGGAAGTTTTCTGCCTCAGGAAGAAGTCTATTTAGGAGGACTCGGGCGATAATCTTGCCAGCTACGGACAGCAGCGAGATCACGCGGTAGTTGCCACAGTCTGACGGGTCTCCCTTGTTCTTATAAATATTGACGATGGAAGCGTATTTAAGAGCTTGGGGGATTTTCTCCTTTTCCCATATATTCTCCAGGAGAGAGTGGAGACCGCTGGTAAGCAGAGGTCCTCCTGTTTTATACACCTCGGCTGGGACCCCATCAGGCCCTGAGGCTTTGTTATTTTTCATCTGTTTGATGGCAGTAGTTACCTTGTCCAGGGATAGAGGATAGCTGAGATGGGTCAGCTCTGGGTGCTGAGGGACCTGCTGGGTAGTCAAGACATCCACATCGGTATTTCGGTTGAGCAGCGAATGGTAGTGCTCTTTCTAGTGCTAACGGATGTCTTCTTCGTCTTTAATTAAAGAGTTACCGTCGTATGAGAGGAGGGGGGCTGTGTCATGAGTGATTAGCCCATAAAATGCTTTAGTGGAATTGAAAAATTCGTGTTTCTTGTGTTCATCTGCAAGTTTTTGCGTTTCACATGATTTATTATTAAACCAGTCGTTCTTTAGTTTGCAAAGTTCACGTTGAGCCGTCGCTTTCTTCTTGTGAAAGGTATCAGCTTTGGTCCGAGACTGAGGGTTGTTCTACGAGCCAATTAAAGCAGCACATTTATCATCAATGATTTCCGGGTCATTTTCATCAAACCAGTCCTGGTGTATTCTTTCGATCTGGCCGAGGGTCTCTCTCTGCAGGTTTTTGCCATAACAGTGTCCAGAATACCCAAATTCCGCACTGGGTTGTGTGCTGTCTGGTTGTTTATGAGCCCATGCTCGAGCTACTCTTGGAGAGCATGTGCTACCCCTGGATCCTCCAGACGCTTAGTGTTAAAACCTCTTGTGAAGGCTTGCTGCCTTCGCCATATTGGGGCGATGTGAAGTGAGAGCTTAGCTCTGACGAGCCGATGATCAGTGGCCTGAGCCAGCATTGTTCGGGTTATGAAGACATCTCGGCGATCTCTTTTTCTGACAATTATGTAGTCAATGAGATACCAGTGTTTGGATCGTGGGTGTTGCCACGAATCCTGAACTTGTCGGCCTGCCTACACAAGGTATTGGTGATAGTGAGGTTGTGTGCAGCACACTTGCTGAGGAGGAGTAGGCCATTGGGATTATACTTCCCTAGTTCATTCCTTCCTATGGGACCCTGCCAAATGTCAGCATCTCTGCTAACTTTGGCATTGAAGTCATCAAGGAGCACAACTTTATCTTCTCTGGGGATAGAGGTTCAGCACTCTGTTAAGGTCGGCATAAAAGGCCTCCTTGATGTCGTCCTCTGTATCCAGTGTTGGGGCGTATGTACTGTTGAAAAAGGCATAACGTGAGTGATTCAGTGGGACTCTAAGCTTCATGAGGTGCTCATTGATCCCAACAGGCATTTCAGTTAGACTGTGTAGGATGCGTTCATGGATGGCAAAGCCAACTCCATAAATGCGGTTTCACTCTGCAGCAGGACTACCCTTCCAGAAAAATATATAGCCAGACCCCCGTTCTGTGAGTCGACCCTCGTCTGGGAGCCGAGACTCACTAATGTCTGCTATGTCGATATTATAACAAGCCGGCTCTTTTGCCACATGGGCGGTTCTTCTTTCAGGAAGCTCATTTGTGCTAGTATCAAGAAAGGTCCTGACATTCCATGCAGCTACCATAAGAGGTTGTATAGTTTGTTTTTGCTTTGATCTGAGATTATAATTGTGTTTTCTACAGCATGCGGGTGGTCTTACTGAGTGCGGTTGCCCAGTCTGGTTGGTTTTTTAGACAGGCTATGTTTAGAGCACCTTTTCTAGCCCCCCTCCCCATGTGGGGTCAACAGAATGGCTCCCAAAAAGGGCTGCTCAGTCGCACAGACAGAACGGGATTGCACTGCTGCCTAGATCCCAGTGTATATACGACCATCTTGTCTGTGTCGCACCAGTTGTCTTCTGACCTCACTAGAAGAAAGGTCACAAAGTCTTAGCTCCCAGGGATCAATTGTCAGTAATGGCTAGTGCTACTTGTGAACAAGGCTGTGCCCTTCTGAGGGCCGAGTTAGAGAGGGCCAAGGAAGATATCTTGAAATTAAAGGAAGAGATAGCGAGGATGAAGGAAGAAACGAGGCAAGGAAAGCAGGTGTCTGACGAAAACTCAGGCGAATGGAAGGTTGTGAGGAGAGGGACGACCAAACTGGTGGTGAAAAAACTCACCAACGATACGACAACAACGACAACAACAGCTAAGTGTACTAACTCTTTCATTCCCTTTATAGACGAATTGGACGTTAGTATAGTCAGGGACAGGGATGACAAGGAAGGTACGAAAATCTTGATTGTTGGCGACTCCCAGGAATGGTACCTGGACAGAGCTTTTTGTGGTAAAGATAAAAATAGGTTGAGGGTGTGTTTGCCAGGAGTTGGGGTGGGGGATATAGTAGACAGGATGGACAATATCTTGTCTGGTAATGGTAACAAACCCATTATCTGCCTTAGTGCAGGAGGCAATGATATTGGCCGGTGTATGAGTGAGGAGCTTCTTGATAAGTTCAAGACAGCTATAGAACGTATTAGGTCTAAGGGAGGGATCCCTATCATATGTGGTGTCCTGCCCAGAAGGAGAGTTGGCAATGAATGGTTGTCAAGGGCAGTTGGTGTCAACGGCCGTCTTGACAGATACTACAAGTCAATATCAGTCCCATTCATTGACAACTGGGACAACTTCTACTGCAGAAGGGACCTTTATGCTAGGGATGGGGTGGCAACTCGGGCTGGGTCTCTCGACAGGGCAGTTCAAAAGATGTCGAAGTCTTTAAACTGCTAGGGGAACATATGAGCACGGGGGTGGTGGAGACTGCAGTGGGAGAGGGAAAACAAAGTGAAAGGTTATAGGGAAATAGTGCTAGGAATTATGACAAAACTAAATTAGGCAGGGAGTTAAAACCTAAACACGACAAAGAGAGGAATCAGAACACATCTAACTTAAATGTCTACTATGCAAACAGTAGAAGTATGAGAAACAAAATGGATGATATTAGGGCCCTGGTATGTACCGAAAAATTCGATATAATAGCACTCACCGAAACATGGATAAACCTAGACTCACGTGAGTTGCCTGTTGAATACCAAATTGCAGGTTACAAATTATTCCATACCGATAGGCAGATTAGGAAAGGAGGAGGAGTAGCAATTTATGTCAGGGATAATCTGAAGTGTGAAATAAAAAAGGAAATCAAAACTGAGTGGAATACAGAAACAATTTGGATAGAATTAATCGATAGTAGGGAAAAATTAATCTCAGGAGTAATATATTGACCTCCTAATCTTGATTGAGTTAATGAGCGACTTATTTGGGAGGAAATGCACAGGGTTTCCATACATAGCAAAGTCTGTATAGTAGGCGACTTTAACTTTCGCCAAATAGACTGGACTGACCTTACGGGTAACTCAGAATCAGAGGATTTCCTTGAAACGATCCAGGACTGTTTCCTAAGTCAACATATAACAGAACCCACCCGGGATAATAATATACTCGATTTAGTTCTCTCAAATAGAGAAAACCTCATTAGTAATGATGAGGTAGGGAACGAACTTGCAAACAACGATCACAAAGAAATTAGATTCCAGTTAGAATTTCAGGACAGCCGTAAGGAAAATTCCACTAAAGTCCCAGATTTCAGAAGGGCAAACTTTGATAGTTTGAAGAGGCAGTTGAGAGAGGGGGTATCATCTTGGGGGTGAACTACATGACCTCACATGAGGTGACCTCACTCAATGTACCCACAGAGGGCGACCTCACCCTACCCGGAGACCTGACGGTTGAGATTGACCTGATAACGAGATCTGAGGTTGCCGAGTTCCATGACAATTTAAATAATGAGTTACTTAATGCACAAAGGCTGCCATACAAAAACTCAGATCAAGCAACAATGACCCTAAATGGATAAATAATTATTTAAAGAACATTATTGGACAAAGGAAGGCTATAGTTAGGAGAATAAATCGTGGTGAAGTTTACCTCCGAGATTACTATAAGGTGTTGGCCGGTAGGGTTAAGACCGAGATAAGAAAAGCCAAGAGGAATAATGAGCTGAAGATAGCAAGGAAGGCGAAGTCAAACCCCAAGGGATTCTATCAGATGTATCAAACTAAAACACAAGAAAAGATTGGACCAATACAGTCAGATACCGGCGAGCTAGCTGATAACGACGGAGAAATGAGCAATAATTTGAATAAATATTTTTCAACAGTTTTCACCACCAAAAATTTAAACATGATACCCGAAGCTCCGACTCTATACAGAGATAGTGAAGAAAATAAATTAAGTGAGATAGTAGTGACTAGTGAAGATGTTAGTAAGCAAATAGACAAACTAAAGCCTAATTAGTCACCAGGTCCCGATGAGATATTTGCCAGAGTATTAAAGGAATGTAAGAAAGAGCTTAGTATGCCCTTAGCAAAGTTCTTTAACATGTCCTTAAAAGCAGGTGTAGTACCAGAATCCTGGAGAACAGCGAATGTAATACCGATTTTCAAGAAGGGAGATAGATCACTATCCTCTAACTACCATCCAATCAGTCTAACATCAATTGTAGCAAATTACTGGAAGCAGTCATTTCAAACTCTATTCGAAATCACCTGGAGAAGCACAAGTTGATTAATGATTCAGAACATGGCTTCACAAGCGGGCGTTCATGTTTAACTAATCTATTAACATTCTTTTCATCAGTTTTCGAATCAGTAGACGAGGGACACAATTATGATGTGGTATATCTCGACTTTAGCAAAACCTAAGACAGAGTCCCCCACGAAAGACTAATAAGAAAAGTGGAGGCTCATGGCATTAGAGGTGATATTCTAAAATGGATTAGGGCATGGTTACAGGACAGAAAACAGCGAGTGAGCATTAACGGCACTAAATCTCATTGTATCAATGTCACTAGAGAAGTTCCGCAAGGCTCAGTTCTTGGACCATTATTATTTATTTCATACATTAATGACATAGATATCGGCGTAGACAGCAACATAAGTAAATTTGCTGATGACACTAAAATAGGACGTGTAATTAAATCTGACGAGGACTCGGCAAAACTACAAGAAGATCTAAAAAAAATTTCGAATGGTCTGAAAAATGGCAGATGAAATTTAATGTGGACAAATGTAAAGTACTCAGCATAGGAGATGTAAACAGGGAAACCAGATACCAGATGAACAACGATGTTATTGAGAAATCCGACTGTGAGAGAGATTTAGGAGTAATGATAAATAGGAATCTTAAGCCAAGTAGACAATGTGTATTTGCTCGAAACAAAGCTAATAAAGTACTTGGGTTCATACATAGGAGTATTAGTTAACAGACTAGCGAGGTCATCTTAAAACTATATCTTGCGCTTGTGAGACCTCACTTTAATTACGCAGTTCAATTCTGGTCACCGTATTTCAGAATGGATATAGAATCCTTGGAAAGAATTCAGAGGAGAATGACAAGACTATTCCCGGGCATTAGGAACCTTGAGTACAGAGACAGGTTAAAGCATCTTAATTTGCACTCCCTCGAGAGACGTAGAGTGAGGGGCGACATGATCGAGGTGTATAAATGGAAGTCAGGGCTAAACAAAGGGGACATTACAAAGGAAGTCAAACAAGCCAACCAGGAGCGAACTCGTAACAATGGTTTTAAATTAGACAAATTTAGATTTAAAAGCAAAATAGGTAAACATTGGTTTGGAGATAGAGTAGTGGACGAGTGGAACATGTTACCAAATATCATCATTAACTCGAATACGCTGGATAGCTTCAAACATAGGATGGATGGATATATGAGCAATAGGGGCTGGGTGTAAATGGGACTGCCCAGTATGGGCCAATAGGCCTGCTGCAGTTTCCTCCATTCTTATGTTCTTATGTTCTTATGTGCAGAGTTTGACCAGAGACTCCCGGCAGTCATCTCTTCCTGTCCCCGTTGCCACTCTTCCGTTGCCATAGGATTTTTGGGGTATAAGGGTTTGATGATGATGAGGAGCATGATGAGCTGGATGATGGGTGAGCATAAGTTGATTTATGTGGTGAGGCAGGAGCGCAGTCTGCAACCACACATCTTGGCTCTCCCTTTTCCTGATCCAGTGGTGCAAGTCTTGCAACGACTGGCTGGAGGAAGAGTTGCAGTGGACTGCCGATAGCCCAGTTTGTTGGGTTTCGCCTTAGTAGCCTGTCCATCATGCACTGCCTTCGTCCGCTGGTGTAGTTGTTGGGTTCCCATGTTGGTCACCTCTTCCACTTATACCACTTTTGGGGTCTTGTTGGAGCTCTGTAAGCATGTCTGCCTGATGCAGGGCTCCGCCACGGATTTTTCGTTCGGGTTTACTCCCGTAACTTTATGCCTACCAATTAATCCGCGTGGTAGCTGAGCAGTGGTTGGTAGGCGCGATTGACAAGTTTCATCTGCAATTCACCTTCTCCTCATCTTCCTTTCTTTCCCAGTGTTCTCAAGATGCTGATGTCACTTACATTTCAACATCCTTCCTCATCTCCCCTGGTAGCAAACTGCATGCTGTCCCAGCCTCTTACCTTCCCTGTCTGTCTGTCTGTCTGTCTGTCTGTCTGTCTGTCTGTCTGTCTGTCTGTCTGTCTGTGTCCCTGTGTTTGTGTGTCTGTCTATCTCTCTTTTACTCTTATTTTGTTCATGTCTTGGTACGGCGGGACGATATACACATATCACTACTTGTCTGTCTTAAGTTCATTATAAGGTCCTCCTACTCTTCTTCCTCCTCTTTCTCCTTCTCCGTCTCCTCTTCTTCCTCCTCCTCTGTCTCTTCCTTCCCATTAACATTATGAACCAAGTAGACTAGCACCTTTAATCACATCACCTGTCCTCCCTCCAGCCTTAATCCTCCAGGTGTGACGTCAAACAACATGGGAAGAAAATCACATGAAGGCATCACAGAACCAGGATAGCTTAACACACTCTGGTCTCCTCCACTCTCTAACACTCTCCCCTCATCAGCCATCCTGTTCCTGCCTGTATTCCCACTATAATTTTTTCTATTGGTGTCCTTCAATGAGTCTTAGGCCCGCCACGGTACTATAGTGAATGACAAAGCTGTATGTCCAACTATCGAGTAAGGAAAAAAAAGAAGACATTTTCTCACACACTGGCACCTCTTTCTGTAGCTCACTCACACCTATCCACTTTACCTGTGAGATCCATGTATTAGTTAACAAGCAGTGTGTGTGTGTGTGTGTGTGTGTGTGTGTGTGTGTGTGTGTGTGTGTGTGTGTGGCTGTTTATCTCAAACTTACGAATATCACAGAAATAAACTTTAAATTAGTGTTCAATTCTCCCAAAGGATGTTCAGGTAAGGGTCCAGCTAAAATATTTCTCTCACCTCTTGAGTGTGTCACTTTTTATTTTCGTTTATACACATTAAATAAAATGAAGAAAAAACATTATGTCGTACAAAAGGTGGAATAAGACAATATAGAAAATAACATTAACCTGAAGAAGGAGTCAACAATGCACAGGAGAAATACACACACAATGTTTACCTCTCACTGCGGTTAAATAATATTTGTACTCAAGGGGTTAAATCATCGTACTCAAGAGGTATAGTCATCGTATTCAAAGAGTTAATTCATCGTACTGGGATTAAATCATCATACTATCGTACTCAAGGGATTAAATCAGCCTACTCAAAAGATCAAATCATTGTACTCAAATGATTAAATCATCGTACTCAAAATAATAAATCATCGTACTAAAGGGATTAAGTCATCGTACTCAAAAGATTAAATCATAGTACCCAAAACATTAAGTCATCGTACTGAAGGGGTTAAATCATCGTACTCCAGAATTAAATAATCGTACTCAAAGGGTAAATGAATTAAGTTTCTTCAACTTTCCTTGGAGTTTAAGTTCAAGCTCCACCTTCTCATTCCTAACACCATTCATCACTCTCCTCGTTGCTCCCATCTCTTCTCAGAGTAAACTGTAGGTGGGTGTAATGTATCACTTGTTCTCTACACGGTATTTCTGTGCACCTTTAACACACACAATCTCTCTCCCTCTCTCTCCCTCTCCCTCTCTCTACACACCTCTTCGTTAACCACGTCTACTAGTCATCGTACTCTACCTCCTACCACCTCCCTCTCCGTTTATACCGAGTCACGTTCAATCATCTTATCTCACCACAACCTAACTTATCACACTCACCAGAATCCATCAACCTTCCTTCCTACCTTTCTTCCTCATTATCTCTCTCTTAATTTTCTATATTTTTCTTCCCAGTTTTATTACATGTTCTATCTCACTATAACGAGGATGGCCGGCACAAGGGCCACCTAGGCGTGAATTTGTTTAAGGTGTAGAAGCTGCCGCCAACACAACAACCACACCCCGAGTTAACGATTTCCGTGACCCAATGTCAAGGAATAGTCAGAGAAGACCGGACAACTCTCCAGGTCCCCAATTACTGCTGGGTAGACAGAGGCAAATGGCGTAAAGAAACTTGCCCTAGTTTCACCCTGCCCGGGGATCGAACCTGGGTCCGCTCGCTTGCGAGGCGAGCATGCTGACCATTACACCACAGGTCGCCACAAATAAGTAGACATATATACATACATGCATACATACATTCATACATACATGCACATACATACATACATACATACATATATATACATACATACATACATACATACATACATACATACATACATACATACATACATACATACATACATACATACATACATATACTTGTCAACTATCAGTGAGGCAAGACGTGCCCTGAAGGCGCTTCCGGTTTTGGCAGCCAGGCCGAGTCTGTTTGGCCCTGCCCCCCCCTCCCCCTGCTATATCCCAACGCCCTACCAGCCTTACTACACCGGGATTTATTCAGCAAAACATTCAAGTGATCAGTGCAATGATTGATTACCAAGCAGTGTTCCGATAGTGCATCTCAAGGAAAAGCACAAAAACACAGCAGTGTAATACCAGACAGTGGGCACTTTGTCAGTCACCTTCAAAGTGCCAGTGATAAGGACCACCGCGGTGTTTACATATATCGTGGATACTGTGTCGGTGACCCTAAGTGCCAGAGACAAGGACTTACGGTGTTTACGACTGACAAATATTAACAGATGTTTACCAGTGTCAGTGGCCCTCAAAGTGCCACCAGTGAGTTTATGGCCACCGGGAACAAACACTTCCGTCCGTCCACAACAACAGATATCAACAGATCACCACCAATTACTTACTCCTGACGCTCTCTGTACCTTCTAAAGCGTGGGAATGGTTATCCTGATGACATATTTCATGCGCGCAGCCGTAGACAGGGGGCGTCATAAACAAAAGCCCATTAGGACCATAAACTCCACTAGGAAACCAGAGACACCCACATCTGACAGACCGTACCATTACACTGAAGTTCCACAGATATGGTATGATCTTCTGTCTTTACTGCTTTCCAACGTCACTTCCCTAGCTAACAAGTTTGACGAGCTGGCAACCACAGTCAGGTCAGTCGCTGCGAACGTCGTTGCCATGTGTGAGTCTTGGCAAATTGTGCCTGAAACGTGTCATATTGAGGGATATCAACTCTTTCGTCACCTTCGTTCACATGGACGCGGAGGAGGCGTTGCCCTCTTCTGTCAAGATGACCTACGCCCATCACGCCTGGATGTTCAAGTCCCAGCAGATGTGTAAACATTATGGGTGCGTGTTGTGCGCCACACTGCTTCTATCATAATCTGTGTGTCATACCATCCGCCTCGCTCACCCACCAGAGACACTCTTATCAATCATCTCATTACCACCTCAGACCACCTAAGAGTTAGGTACCCATGTGCCAAGTTAGTATGATACGGGGATTATAATGAAATTGACACCACTGATATCCAGGACCAGCTGTCGCTATCACAAGTTGTGAACTTCCCCACACACAGTGAAAATACCCTTGACCTTATCTTAACCGACCTAGCGGACCAGTACCAATCGCCTCAACCAATGCCTCTTATCGGGTGTAGCACACACCTATCAGTGCTCTGGTCCCCACCTGCCACTCCCACTCAAGTACAGAGACCCTACATCAAGACCTACAGGCCGATTACTGACTCTGCAGTGCGTCTCTTCGGGCAGTGGATAGTTCACCATCACTGGAATGAAGTACTTAGTGTGGATGACGTGGACACCAAATGGATAAATTATACCAACACCACCACGGAAGCTCACCACCATTTCTTCCCCTAGAAGTCCGTCAGATCTCACCCAGCTGACTTGCCCTGGATCACACCTCGGATCAAAAGACTCATGTAACAGAGAGACAGAGCCTTTTATCTCAATGACCACATCCGCTACAGGTCCCTTCGCAGCCGAGTCATCAGTGAAATACGCACTGCAAAGAAGTCTCACTCCCCAACCAAATTGCAACACCTGAAGCAGACCAACAACAGTCAGTGGTATGGTAAGCTTAAAGAACTCTGTGGACTAAACAATAAGACACACCCCCTCACCTTCCTTAGCCATCTCACTAATGTTGACGCAGCTGAGCAATCAAATAACCATTTCGCTACTATATGCCAGACGCTCCCCCGGCTTGACACAACCCAATCTCCCTGCTTACCTACCAGTCTCCTTTCCCACTGACTTAGTAGAAGAATTTGAAGTAGCAAAACGTCTGGACAAACTGAAGTTAAAACGCTCCACCATCCCCATTGACTTACCAATGAAGCTCTTCAAGGAGTTCTCCCAGGAGCTTGCTAAACCACTCTGCTCCATCATCAATGCTTCCCTCAGTCAAGCCAGATGCCCAGCTGACTGGAAGACTTCATATGTGTCACCAGTGCCCAAGTTAAGCAGCCAACAATCCTTAAATCAGCTACGACCCATTGCAATCACCCCAAAACCCAGCTTAATCTGTGAAAGTTTTGTGTTTGACTGGGCTTATGCTGATATTGCAGGAGCCGCAGATTCTCAGTAATTTGGCTATATGAAAACTTCCTCCACCACTCACTGTCTTGTCAGTTTTCTCGACACATATACCGCCATCTGGAGAAACGAAAAATGTCTGTAGCTGTCGCCTTCATTGACTTCACCAAGGCATTCGACCTAGTCGACCACTATTTAATCATCAACAAAACTATCGACCTCGGGTTTCTAAGAAGTCTTATACCATGGCTTACAGACTTCCTCAGTAACCGACGCCAAGCTGTGCGCTTCCGAGGGGCTGTCTCCACCTTTCAGTCACTCACCTGTGGAGTCCCCCAAGGCACCAAGATGGGATCACTATGCTTTCTTAAGCTTATCAATGATGCCCTAAGAGAAACCCCTGCTCGCTGGAAATATGTCGACGACTCCACCATTGGGATCAGTGTCAACAATTCTGCTCCCGACTATACCGCCCTTCAGGATTTATTGAACAGTCTCCAAAACTAGGTCACCAACAACCACGTCACCATCAACCATACCAAGACCATGGTTATGCACATCAACCTCTCCTCCGACGTTGTCCCACCCCCTTCCATTACTTTAGGTTCCAACACTCTCCTGGATGTAGATTCCACTAAGCTCCTCGGCGTCACCATAGACAACAAACTAAATTGGAAACCACACGTCAGTGAAGTTGTCAAATCTTCCAGTTTCCGTCTCCACCTCCTCCGCCGACTCAAGTCCCTCGGAGTTCCTGCCCCCGAGCTCCTCAGTGTTTACTCAACATTCATACTTCCCAAGCTCAACTATGCTTCCCCTACCTGGTCTTCCTCCCTAAATGCCACACAACGTTAATACATAGAAAAAGTGTAAAAGAGGGCATGCAAGATTATTCTCTCCCCTTCCTACTCCACATATCAAGAAGCGCTCAACACACTGACCCTCTCGGCTCTCACTGACCATCACCACGACCTCATCTGCAAATTTGATGAGAATCTTCTGCACCATCCTCGACACCGGCTCCTACTACCACCCGAGATCCCTCTTCCGAGAATTGTTGTTCGACACCACAACCGCATCCAGCCCATACAAGCACGAACTGATCGCTATAAGAATAGCCCAGTCCCAACCACTGTAAAAATTATCAATAATTTGTAATCAACCAGTGTATTCACTCCCAGTCAATCTTACTTTTTGCACTGTCACTATGTTGAAATTCCCTGTAGTTTGAACTTCTCCCCATCTAATTATTATATATCTTATTTGTATCACTTATGTTACTTGTATATTATTTGTAAATCAAGAGACCCATTTCCCAATTATGTAGCTGTATATTTTCAGCCTTCTGGGTGCCATGCTCTTTCAATAAGCCGTTAATTATCATTATTATTATTATTATTATTATTATTATTATTATTATTATTATTATTATTATTATTATTATTACATACATATACATATTATTATTATTATTATTATTATTATTATTATTATTATTATTATTATTATTATTATTATTATTATTTTGGTCCAATATTTTCCTTCACTTCCTAGAATGTATTATTCTCTTCCTCCTTCTCGTTACCCAGGCTCCTTAAACACACACACACACACACACACACACACGTTCTTTTAACTACTCAAAATTTTCAACGTTTCTCAACAGCCAGCTAACCAAATATTGTACACATACTATACAGTATAATACACATACATCTCCCGCACACTGCAAAGACCTCCAGAGATCCTTTATCCATGTGATTTTTTTTACCTGGCACGAATCAGTTGCACCGGAAACCATAAAAACAATGCCGTTAACTTTTTATAATTTTCCTTGTTTTTTACTTGACTGTTCAGGACTTTGGAATGTGACCGCATACCTTCACACATGTCTCTGTTATGAATGTGTGTTGTTGGTTAGGTTTATTTCTTTTATCTTGCTTTTGATTTTTATTCCGGTCGACACTTTACATTATATATATATATATATATATATATATATATATATATATATATATATATATATATATATATATATATATATATCCCTATCACAACAACACAACCACTTACTACCACCGTCACCACTATCATCAACACCAACACTACCACCACACCACCACCTTCACCAACCCCACCGTCACCAACACCACCGACCGTCACCACCACCGTCACCACCATCAAACCTACACACCACCACTAACAAACCAAAACACCACCACCATACCATCTCCACCGCCACAGTCACCAACATACGAACACCATCAATATCCCCACCACCACCAATATACCATTATAACAACCGGCAAACCACCATTACCACCATATCACCACCACCAATATCACCACCACCACCATCACACCATTATAACAACCACCACCACTACCACCATCACTACCACCATCGCTACAAACACAAAATATCCTGTGCGGGGGGAGGGGGGGCACACACACAGGCAGCACAGGAGTATCACCTCGTGTATATGTCCGCTTGGCCATTACGCTTTGAGGCCACGTTCCTCCTCCTCCTCCTTCGTCTACAATTTAACTTGACTCTATTTGTTTCATTTCTGATATAACTCTGCCGTACGTACGTGTGTGTGTGTGTGTGTGTGTGTGTGTGTGTATCACCACCATAACAATCATCACCTACAATACACTACCACCACCCACCGCCTCATCACCACCATCACCACACAGCTGCTTCCCGGCCAAGACTAACACCGCCACTCAAAAACGTCAGAAACATCCGTGCACAAAGATTTAATTTGTCATCAAATAAAGAGCGGGAGACCAACACATAACCCAGGGTGAACCTACTGCAACACACGGTTCAGGGTGAACCAACTACAATACACAGTTCAGGGTGAACCTACTGCAACACACGGTTCAGGGTGAACCAACTACAATACACAGTTCAGGGTGACACAGTTCAGGGCAACACACGGTTCAGAACCAACTACTGCAGGGTGAACCTACTGCAACACACGTTCAGGGTGTAACCTACCTACTGCAACACACGGTTCAGGGTGAACCAACTACAATACACAGTTCAGGGTAGACCTACTGCAACACACGGTTCAGGGTGAACCAACTTCTGTCACACAGTTCAGGGTGAACCTACTGCAACACAGTTCAGGGTGAACCTACTGCAAAACAGTTCAGGGTGAACTACTGCAACACACAGTTCGGGTGAACCTGCTACACAGTTCAGGGGTGAACCTACTGCAGCACACAGTTCAGGGGTGAACCTACTACAACACCACACAGTTCAGGGGTGAACCTACTGCAACACAGTTCAGGGTGAACCTACTGCAACACAGTTCAGGGTGAACCTACTGAAACACACAGTTCAGGGTGAACCTACTGCAACACAGTTCAGGGGTAACCTACTGAAACACGCAGTTCAGGGTGAACCTATTGCAACACACGGTTCAGGGTGAACCTACTGCAATACACATTTCAGGGGTAACCTACTACAATACACAGTTCAGGGGTAACCTATTGCAACACACGGTTCAGGGTGAACCTACTGCAATACACATTTCAGGGTGAACCTACTACAATACACAGTTCAGGGGTAACCTACTGAAAGACACAGTTCAGGGTGAACCTACTGCAACACACAGTTCAGGGTGAACCTACTGCAACACAGTCAGGGTGAACCTTTGCAACACACAGTCCAGGGTGAACCTACTGCAACACACGGTTCAGTGTGAACCTACTGCAACACACAGTTCAGGGTGAACCTACTGCAACACACAGTCCAGGGTGAACCTACTGCAACACAAAGTCCAGGGTGAACCTACTGCAACACACAGTCCAGGTGAACCTACTGCAACACACGGTTCAGGGTGACTCTGCAACAAACTGTTCAGGTTAACCTACTGCAACACACGGTTCAGGGTGAACCTACTGCAACACACACAGTTCAGGGTCAACCTATTGCAACACAGTCCAGGGTAACTATTACAACACAGTTCAGGTGAACCTACTACAATACACAGTTCAGGGGTAACCTATTGCAACACACAGTTCAGGTTAACCTACTGCAAACACACAGTCCAGGGTGAACCTACTGCAGCACACAGTCCAGGATGAACCCATTGCAACACACGGTTCAGGGTGAACCCACTGCAACACACAGTTCAGGGTGAACCTACTGCAACACACAGTTTAAGGGTGAACCCATTGAAACACAAGGTTCAGGGTGAACCTACTACAATACACAGTTCAGGGTTAACTTATTGCAACACACACAGTTTAGGTAAACTTACTGCAACACGGTTCAGGGTGAACCTACTGCAACACACAGTTCAGGGTGAACCTACTGCAACACGCAGTTCAGGGTGAACCTACTGCAACACACGGTTCACGGTGAAGCTACTACAATACACAGTTCAGGGTGAAACTACTGCAACACACAGTTCAGGGTGAACCTACTGCAACACACAGGTTCAGGGTGAACCTACTGCAACACACAGTTCAGGGTGAACCTACTGCAACACGCAGTTCAGGGTGAACCTACTGAATCACACGGTTCAGGGTGAATCTCTACAGCACACAGTTCAGGTGAGCCTACTGCAACACACACAGTTCAGGGTGAACCTACTGCAACACACAGTTCAGGGTGAACCTACTACAACACATATTAAGGGTGAACCTACTGCAACACACAGTCCAGGGTGAACCTACTGCACACATAGTTCACGGTGAACCTATTGCAACACACAGTTCAGGGTAACTAACTGCAACACCCGGTTCAGGGTGAACCTACTGCAACACACAGTCCAGGGTGAACCTACTGCAACACACGGTTCAGGTGAACCTACTGCAACACCATAACCTTGGGTGAACCTAATGCAACACACAGTTCAGGGTGAACCTACTGCAACACACGGTTCAGGGTGAACCTACTACAACACACAGTTTAGGGTGAACCTACTGCAACACAAGGTTCAAGGTGAACCTACTGCAACATAACCCAGGGTCAACCTAGTGCAACACACAATCCAGGGTGAACCTACTGCAACACACAGTCCAGGTGAACCTACTGCAACACGCTGTTCAGGTTAACCTGCTGCAACACACGGTTAAGAGTGACCCTACTGCAACACACAGTTCAGAGTGAACCTACTGCAACACACAAGTCCAGGGTGAACCTACTGCAACACACAGCCCAGGGTAAACTATTGCAACACACTGTTCAGGGGACCTAGTGCAACACACGATCCAGGGTGAGCCTACTGCAACACACACAGTTCAGGGTGAACTACTGCAACACACAGTTCAGGGTGAACCTACTGCAATGCACAGCTCAGGGTGAACCTCTGCAACACACGGTTCAGGGTGAACCTATTGCAACACACGGTTCAGGGTGAACCTACTGCAACACACAGTTCAGGTAACCAACTGCAACACCCGGTTCAGGGTGAACCTACTGCAACACACAGTTTAGGGTAAACCTACTGCAACACACACGGTTCAGGGTGAACCTACTGCAACACATATAACCTTGGGTGAACCCACGCAACACACAGTTCAAGGTGAACCTACTGCAACACACGGTTCAGGGTGAACCTACTACAACACACAGTATAGGGTGAACCTACTGCAACACAAGGTTTAAGGTGAACCTACTGTAACACATAACCCAGGGTCAACCTAGTGCAACACACAAATCCAGGGTGAACCTACTGCAACACACAGTCAAGGGTGAACCTACTGCAACACGCTGTTCAGGTTGACCCTACTGCAACACACGGTTAAGAGTGACCCTATTGCAACACACAGTTCAGGGTGAACCTACAGCAACACACAGTCCAGGGTGAACCTACTGCAACACACAGCCCAGGGTAAACCTATTGCAACACACTGTTCAGGGTGACCCTAGTGCAACACACGATTCAGGGTGAGCCTACTGCAACACACAGTTCAGGGTGAACTTACTGCAACACACAGTTCAGGGTGAACCTACTGCAATGCACAGTTCAGGGTGAACCTACTGCAACACACGGTTCAGGGTGAACCTACTGCAACACACGGTTCAGGGTGAACCTACTGCAACACATAACCCAGGGTGAACCAACTGCAACACACGGTTCAGGGTGAATTTACTGCAACACACAGCCCAGGGTGAACCTACTGCAACAAAAGGTTCAGGGTAACCCTACTGCAACACACAGTTCGAAATAAGGCAAAGAGAGTATTGGGTGATATATATAGAAGTTTTGTAACAAGAGTGCAGAGGTGTTAATGCAACTATATCTTGCGCTATTCAGGCCGCACCTCGATTATGCGGTTCAGTTCTGGTGCCCTTTAGAGGAATGATATAATCACTAGAGTCGGTGCAGAAGAATGACAAAAAGATCCGGGACTTGGAAACCGTCCATATCAGGATAGGTTAAAGAAACTTAACTTGCATTCCTAGAAAGACGAAGAGTGCGGGGAGATATGATAGAAGTATTTAATGGGGTGAAAGGAATCAATAAAGGGATATAGATAAAGTTCTTATGATTTCCGAGCAGGAACTTACAACGGATTCAAGTTGGATAAGTTTAGGTTTAGGAGGGAGATAGGAAGAAACTGGTTTTCAAATAGGTGGTGGACGAGGAACAAGCTTAGCAACTTTGTAGTAAGTGCGAACTCTGGAAAGTCAAAAGGATAGATAGATTCATGGATGATAGAGAGTGGTAGTAACCTGACAGGAGCTGCCATGCACACTGCACAGGCTAACCGGCCTATTGCAGACTCCTTATTTTCTTATGTTCTTATGTAACACAAGGTTCAGGGTGTTTCATCTGCAACACACACACAGTCTAGGTGACCTACTGCAACACAAAGTTCAGGGTGAACCTACTGCAACACACAGTCCAGGGTGATCCTACTGCAACACACAGTTCACGGTAAACCTACTGCAACACACAGTCCAGGCTGAACCTACTGCAACACAGAGTCCAGGGTGAACCTACTGAACACTGTTCAGGGTGACCCTATTGCAACACACGATTCAGGGTGACTCTACTGCAACACACAGTTCAGGGTCAACCTACTGCAACACACAGTTCAGGGTGAACCTACTGCAATGCACAGTTCAGAGTGAACCCACTGCATCACACGGTTCAGGGTGAACCTACTGCAACACATAACCCAGGGTGAACCTATTGCAACACACGGTCCAGGGTGAACCTACTGCAACACATAACCCAAGGTGAACCTACTGCAACATACGGTTCAGGGTGAACATACTGCAACAAACAGGCCCAGGGTGACTAATGTAACACACGGTTCAAAGGCATACAGAGTATTGGTTTTATATCTAGAAGTGTAAGTAACAAGAGTGGAGGTATTGCAACATATCTTGCGCTATTCAGGCCGCACCTCAATTATGAGGTTCCGTTCTGGACCCCTATTATAGAATGGATATAAATTCACTAGAGTCGGTGCAGCGAAGAATGACAAAATGATTCCAGGACTTAGAAACCGTCCATATCAGGATAGGTTAAAGAACTTAACTTGCATTCCTAGAAAGACGAAGAATGTGGGGAAAATGATAGAAGTATTTAAATGGGTGAAAGGAATCAATAAAGGGGCATAGATAAAGTTCTATAATATCCGGAGCAGGATAGGACTCGAGCAACAGATTCAAGTTGGATAAGTTTAGGTTTTGGAGGGAGATAGGGAAGAATCTGTCTACAAATAGAGTGGTGACGAGTGGAACAAGCTTAGCAACTCTTGTAGTAAGTGCGAACTCTGGAAAGTTTCAAAGAGGCTAGATAGATTCATGGATGATAGAGAGTAGAATCTCTCGACAGAGCTGCTGCACAACCTATTGCAGACTCCTTATTTTCTTATGTTCTTATGTAACACAAGGTTAGGGTATCCTGCATAAACACACAGTTCAGGATGACCCTACTAAAACAGTTCAGGGTGAACCTACTGCAACACACAGTCCAGGGTGAACCTACTGCAACACATAGTTCAGTGAACCATTGACACAGAGTTTAGGGTGAACCTATCAACACACGGTTCAGGGTGAACCTACTGCAACACATTACCGGGGTCAACCCAGTGCAACCCAGTGAACCTACTGCAACACACAGTTCAGGGGAACCTATTTCAACACACACATTCAGGTGAACCTACTGCAACACACAGTCCAGGGTGAACCTACTGCAACACACTGTTCAGGTGACTCCATTGCAACACACGATTTAGGGTGAGTGCAACACACGGTTCAGGGTGAACCCACTGCAACACATAACCCAGGGTGAACCTGCTGCAACACACGGTTCAGGGTGAACCACGCAAACACACAGCCCAGGGTGAACCCAACAGTAACACACAGTTCAGGGTGACCCTTCTGCAACACAAGCAGGGTAAACCTACTGCAACACAGGTTCAGGTGAACCTAGTACAACACACGTCCAGGGTGAACCTACTGCAACACACGGTTCAGGGTGAACCTACTGCAACACACAGTTCAGGTGAACCTACTGCAACACATAACCTAGGTGAACCCACTGAAACACACGGTTCAGGGTGAACCATTGCAACACACAGCCCAGGGTGAACCTACTGCAACACACGGTTCATGGTTAACCTACTGCAACACACAGTTCAGGTAAACCTACTGCAACACACGGTTGAGGGTTAACCTACTGCAAACACACGGTCAGGGTGAACATACTGCAACGCCCAGGGTGAACCTTGCATCAAACACACGATTCATGGTTAACCTACTGCAACAAAGACAGCCCAGGGTGAACCTACTGAAACACACGGTTCATGGTTAACCTACTGCAACACACAGCCCAGGGTGAACCTACTGCAACACACGGTTCATGGTTAACCTACTGCAACAACAGCCCAGGGTGAACCTACTGCAACATACGGTTCAGGGTTACCTTGTCGACACAGCCCAGGGTGAACCTACTGCAACACACGGTTCAGGGTTAACCTACTGCAACACACAGCCCAGGGTGAACCTACTGCAACACACGGTTTAGGGTTAACCTAGTGCAACATACAGGCCCAGGGTTAACCTACTGCAACACACAGCCCAGGGTGAACCTACTGCAACACACAGCCTAGGCAGGGGAACCTACTGCAACACACAGCCCAGGGTGAACCTACTGCAACACACGGTTTAGGGTTAACCTAGTGCAACACAATCCCAGGGTTAACCTACTGCAACACACGGTTTAGTTAACCAGTGAACACACAGCCCAGGGTTAACCTACGGAAACACACAGCCCAGGGTGAACCTACTGCAACACACGGTTCAGGGTTAACCTACTGCAACACACAGCCCAGGGTTAACCTACTGCAACACACAGCCGAGGGTGAACCTACTGCAACACACAGCCGAGGGTGAACCTACTGCAACACACGGTTTAGGGTTAACCTACTGCAACACACAGCCCAGGGTTAACCTAGTGCAACACACAGCCCAGGGTGAACCTACTGCAACACACGGTTTAGGGTGACCCAACTGCAACAGACAGGCTAGAATGAACATATTTTATTCGTTAAAAGACAATATGCCATTTTCTAAATTTGTTTCTCTGATGATCTGTATACAGTGCGGCCATGTACTGTGTGTGTTAACAGGATATGACTAAATGTAATTAACTTCAACATGTAGACCATGAGTAGGTCTACATATCTATCATGGGGGGATGAGCGTGGTAGTGACAGGTTGTGGGCGGCAACCTCTCCACACCTGAGGAAGCTCGATAATCTTTACAGGATTTTTGGTGATGTGTGGAGATCAAGAGTGACAGATCTGCTGGAGCTGTGAAGCCTCATTATAGTGCTGGAGCGAAGACATTATGGGTGTTGACGCAAGTCTTGTGAGGTGATGGCGTGAGACCTGAAATACAGTGATACCTGACCTGAAACACGCTGAGCCCTAAGATACGCTGAAACTTGAGAGATGACAGACCTGAGATACGTTGAGACCTGAAAGACCTACCCTGAGATAAGTCGAGACCTAAGATACACCGAGACCTGATACCTAGGTAAAATTTGTGGTCATGTCTACAGGAAGATCTAAAAAAAATCGAATGGTCTGAAAATAGCAGATGAAATTTAATGTAGACAAATATAAAACTACTTAGTCTAGGACAGTGTTTCTCAAACTTTTCCACTCCATTCCCCCCATGAGGAACTAATATCCTCGTGGGCCCCCTTCAGTTCTCTCCCAAGTGTGGAACAACTTACCCCCACCCTTCCGAGCAAAGACTATGCTCCCTTCCTTTAAATCATCTCTTAAAAAATTTCTATTGTCTAAGTATTAATATTTCTTGTAACACCTACTATATTTACAGTACCTGTTTTTTTTTTACCATTTTGTACCGTTTTATCGGAAATTATCATGTAAATAGATAAGTAATTACCATTGCAATAAACATATTTGCCAACTAGTCATAATCTTGACAGCTTTGTCCTCTTGTTCAACCTTATTACTGTACAACCCATGTTGTACTGCTCCCCCATTCTACTTATGTTTTTCAATTCCACTGTAATTTATGTATAAAAAATAAATAAATAAATACAATAAATAAATTAAATAAATAAACATTGAAGAGATAACCGTGGTAACATTATGAGATGTTCTTATTACCACCATGCTATTGTACTATTCCAGATGATACTAAATGTTACTTAATACTTTCCTTGAGATAAATGTACAGTATATATCAGGTGCCTTAAAGAGAGCTCAGGTTTTCAACTGGCTCAGCCATGTTAATATTGTTATTATTATACACTATGTATCTGTGTTTTTCTGGCTAAATAAACTGTTTCAATTAAATTAAATTCAAAGCCCCTCACAAATAATGATGAAAATAAACTGTTTTGGTTCTCTTCCTTTATTTTAATGTTTTTAATCATCAAACAGAATGCATATTTTGTTACAGTTCAATGGGATGGATGACATTGTTTCCTTTCAGTCAGTCGACTGATTCGAGGTTGAGTCACTGATAAAGCACATCTCATGTCTGGGTCCACATGTAACCGGTTTCGGCTTTTATTCTCTATTTGAAGAAGGGTAGAGAAACCAGATTCACATAAATAAGTAGTAGAAAATGGCAGGAGGACTCGAAGTGCGATCTCGCTAACTTTTGGATATGATTGATACATTGAGCACCAGAATACAGTCAGAGATTTTTCTTCATTGAGGTCTCTGGCAGAAGAATCGTTCTGAGATCAAGGAATTCGTCTGAACAGGAATTAGAATTGTGCAATCTGAGCGAATCCGTTGGAAATGAAAAACTAGCCGGTGCACCATACTATATAAATATCAAAACTGTACCGTACGGGTATTATGATTACGCACAATGACAAAAAAAATTCTCCCCTAACAAGGTAAAGTAAAAAAAAAGAAGAAGTTGAATCAGTTTCCACATTTTCTCCAAACATATACTACTTTCACTAGCCCGCCATGGCCCCCAGTTTGAGAAACACTGGTCTAGGAGATGTAAACAGAGAAACCAGATACCAGATGAACAATGATGTTAAACAGAAATTCGATTGTGAGAAAGATTTAGGAGTAATGATAAGTAGGATTCTTAAACCAAGTAAACAGTGTGTATTTGAGCGAAACAAGGCCAACAAAGTACTTAATTACAGAGACAGGTTAAAGCATCCGAATTTGCACTCTCTCGAAAGACGTAGAGTGATCGAGGTGTAGATATGGAAGTCAGGGCTAAACCAAGGTAATATAACAAAGGTACTCAAACTATCCAACCAGGAGCAAACTCGTAGCAATGGTTTTAAACTAGACAAATTTAGATTTAGGCGCGAGATAGGTAAACATTGGTTTGGAAATAGACTAGTGGATGAGTGGAACAAGTTACCAAACATCGTCATTAACTCGATTACGCTAGATAGCTTCAAACGTAGGTTGGATGGATATATGAGCGATAGGGGTTGAGTGTAAATGGGACTGCCCAGTATCGGCCAAGAGGCCCGCTGCAGTTTTCTCCATTCTTATGTTCTTATGTTCTTATTATATATCAATAAAGTGTTTTAAATAGGCCGAGACACACACACAAATACACTGACCTCAGAATCGTTCTCTTTTCCAACAACTAAGGTAAGTGGTGGTGGAGGTGGTGGTAGGGGCTGGTATGTGGTGGTGATAGGAGGTGGTGATGGTAGGTGATGATGGTGGTGGTACATGGTGATGGTAGGTGGTGGTGGCAGTGGGTGATGGTAGACAGTGGTGGGAGTGGGCTATGGTATGTGGTGGTGTAATGGTCAGCATGCTCGCCTTGCAAGCGAGCAGACCCGGGTTCGATCCCCGGGCAGGGTGAAACTATGTGCAAGTTTCTTTGAGCCATTCGCCTCTGTCTACCCAGTAGTAATTGGGGACCTGGATGTTAATCGATTTGCGGATCGCCTTCCGGGGTAATGGTTTGCCTGTGCAGTTGGCGAGTTGTCCTGTCTTCTCGGACTATTCCTTGACACTGGGTCATGCAGCTCGTTAACTTGGATGTGGTTCTTGTGATGGCAACAGCTTCTCCACCTAAAACAAATTCACGCCTAGGTGGCCCTTGGACCGGCCATCCTCGTTACACGAGGGGCAACCATTATATGGTGGTGGGTGTAGGTGGTGGGTGATGGTATTGGTGGTAGTGATGATAGGTGGGAGTGGGTGTGAAGACTGGTAAGTGGGTGTGGAGTGGTGCCTTTCCCGGCTACCTGCACCAGCCGCCCTCTGTCGAGTTCTAATGCCCATTCCTTCCTATCCACCCACCCACCCACACTAGACAAACCAATCCCCTCTTCCATCCCACCCACCCTTTATACCCCAGAGCACCTATTTCCATCTCGCCCACCTCGATTTCTACAAGTGGCTGACAAGCAAATTTCATGACGCCAAGATCCAGCCTGCAGGGTTCGAACACTAAGCGTCATGAGGGGTGGTGGGGCGAAGCAGGCAGGCAGGGCAGGCGTGTACCGAGCGAGAACCGACCTCCCCTTTTTCACTTTCTCTCCGTGTTTTTGAGCCGTGATGTGGATGAATGAGGTGTGAGGTCGTGAGGGAGACGTCGTATGAGGCCTAGTGTGTGGTAGGATGAGGAAGAAGGGGGGGGGGAGTCATTCTGAGAGTAAAAACATTTTGATTTCTAAGGGAGTATTTGATTGCATTCTTGGGAATCGTTTTAAGTATACACGGTTTTTCTCTCGCAGTTTTTTCTACATGATAAATGCATGCTTATACAGGTACACACACACACACACACTAATACTTTGCTGTCAATCGGAATCGAGTATGACGATCATCCAGCTATGATACAATGTTATGAGTTATTAAATATATCACCTTCATTGGTGAATTTTGAGGTGACTAAAGAGACTGATACGGGACTGGCAGAGTCGTTCACAGATGTTGCACATGTGGAGGACTACATCGAGTGCGAGAGGGGCGGTGGCAGCGTCTTTCCGGCGTTGGTGCTTGTCTGCCTCGGTTTGCAGTCGGGCTAACTCGAAAGTATTGACACCTTCTTAGGTGGTGCTCCTCCAACCGTTACGGTGTGGAGTAATCGTCTCCCAGGTGAAGGGGTCGATTTAGCACTTTTTCAGGTTTGACTTAAGACTATCCTTTTACCTTCTCAGTTGCCCGCTGGCGTTACGTTTACTATTCGTTAGGTGACTGTAAAGTAGCTGCTTTGGCAGTCTACTGTGGTCCATGCGGGTAACATGGCCAGTCCAGCGTAATTGCTCAGGGATAATGGTAGCCTCGATGTTCCTACAGTTGGTGTCAGCAAGAATACTGGCATTTGTTCTCTTGTCTTCCCAGCAAACTCGGAGGATAGAACGTAGACAACGTTGGTGAAAGTTTTCTAGTGCATTAAGGTGCCTCCTGTATGTGACCCATGGCTCACTGCCATATAGCAGGGTGGGGAGGGCCGCTGCTCGATATACGAGTAAATTTGTAGATGATTTCAGCTCCCTACAGCTAAACACACGGTTTTGGAGTCTCCCAAAAGTTTGAGATGCACATCTGATATGATGCTGAATCTCTTCATTGATGTCTGCTGTGGTGGACAGGTGGGAGCCGAGATACCGAAAGTGGGTAACATTAGAGAGGGTAGTACTGTTTAAGATGGATGGATGGTGGAACTGTGTCTGAACCAGGGGCAGGCTGAAAGAGAATCTGAGTCTTATGTACATTCACCTCAAGGCCGAAGTGTGCATATGCATCTGCATAGGTGTTCAGGATCTCCTGTAGGTCGCGTTCAGTGTGGGCAACAAGGGTGAGGTCGTCTGCATACAGAAGTTTAGTAAGGGAAACTGCCAACATCTATGTTCTTGCCTGGAGTCGACTTATGTTGAAAAGACCCTTCATCCGGTACTCGATGTCCACCCCGCAGGCTAAATTGGCACTGCCACGAGTAAGGAAGGCAGCCAAGAAAATGGAAAAGCGAGTTGGTGCCAACGTACACCCTTGTTTATCCCCCGTTTGGATGGGGAAGAACTCAGACAGGGTGCCATTGTGCAGGACACTGCCGTTCATGCCATCGTGGAGTTGCCGCACAATGGCGATGAATTTTAGGGGCTAGCCAAAACGGGTGAGGGTCCATCAGAGAGCTTTCCTGTTGACCGATTCGAAGGCCGTGGTGAGGTCGATGAAAGCCATGTACAGGTTACGACGCTTTTTCTCTGCACTTTTCCTGTAACTGGCGGGCAGCAAAGATCATGTCAGTGGTGCCACATGATGGTCTAAAGCCACATTGAGATTCTGGGCGGAAGTTTTCCGCCTCAGGAAGAAGTCTGTTTACGAGGACTCGGGCAATAATCTTGCCAGCTACGGACAACAGCGAGATCCCACGGTAGTTGCCACAGTCATGTCTTTTTCTTATAAATATTGACAATGGAGGCGTCTTTAAGAGCTTGGGGGATTTCCTCCCTTTCCCACATATTCTCCAAGAGAGAGTAGAGATGGCTGGTAAGCAGAGGTCCTCCTGCTTTATATACCTAGCCTGGGATTCCATCAGGCCCTGAGGCTTTGTTATTTTTCATCTGTTTGATGGCAGTAGCTACCTCATCCAGGGATGGAGGATAGCTGAGGAGGGTCAGCTCTGGATGCTGAGGGACCTGCTGGGTAGTCAGGACATCCACATCAGTGTTTCGGTTGAGCGTTGAAGGATGCCTTCATTGTCTTTAATTATGGAGTTACCGTCGGATGAGAGGAGGGGGGGCTACACCAAGAGTGATTGGCTCATAAAATGTTTCACGCATCTTGTTCTAATCTGCAAATTTTTGTGTTTCACTTGCTTATTTTGAAGCCAGTCGTTCTATATATTGCAAAGTTCGAGCTGGGCTGCCGCTTTCTTCTTGCGGAAGGTATCAGGTTTGGTCCGAGACTGAGGATTTTTATACCAGTCAGTTAAAGCAGCACCTTTATAATTAACAAGTCCATTGATTGCCGAGTCATTTTCGAGGAACCAGTCCTGGTGTATTCTTTCGATCTGGCCAAGGGTCTCTGCAGGTTTTTGTCATGACAGTGTTAAGAATATCCCATTCGGCACTGGGATTTGGGTTGTTCGTTGACGGGTTGTTTATCAGCCCACGTTCGAGCTGCTCTCTGAAAGCACCTGCTGCCGATGGATCCTCCAGACGCTAGATAAAATCTCTTCTGGAGGCTGGCTGCCTTCGCCGTTTTAGGGCGACGTGAAGTAAGGTAGTAGGTAGTAGGCAGCTATCAAACAGGGAGGTACTACGGCCTGGGAAGATATTGGAAGCATAATGTGTTGTCTAATGGTAGACCCTGCTGCCATATGGCATCACGAAAATTGTGACCAAGTCCCAGGTTGCTGATCTGACTTTCTGCTTCATTTACACGCAATTGCAGGGTTTCAATTGTTTCTCTTACTTTGACAATACAACATACATAATGTTTATCATTTCTCATTCTTGATTTATTTTTTTCGATTTTGTATTTATTTTTGATTATGATTGTTTCATATTTTTTTTTAGTATTTTGTTATTAATATTTATTAATTATTATTATAATAATAATAATTATTATTATTATTATTATTATATTTTCGCCCCCTAGGCCCTGATGTGGGACTGGGTCAGTAACCTGTGCCCGGGTGGGCTTATCCCTGTAAAAAAGAAAAAGAAAAAAAAAAAGAACTTGGCCCTGACGAGCCAATGATCAGTGTGGCAGTGGTCTGAGCCACGCATGGCCCGGGTGATGAGGACATCTCTGAGATCTCTTTCTCTGACAATGATGTAGTCTATGATATGCCAGTGTTTGTATCGTGGGTGTTGCCACGAACCCTTGAACTTGTCGGCCTGCCTGAACAAGGTATTGGTGATAGTGAGGTTGTGTGCAGCACACTTCCTGAGGAGGAGTAGGCTGTTAGGATTACACTTGCCTCGTCTATTTCTCCCTATGATTACCTGCCAAATGGCAGCATCTCTGCCAACTCTGGCACTGAAGTCACCAAGGAGAACAACCTTAACTTCTCTGGGGATAGAGGTTAGCACTCTGTTGAGGTCGGCATAAAAGTCCTCCTTGATGTCATCCTCTGCATCCAGTGTTGGGGCGTATGCACTGATGAAAAAGACATGGCGTGATTGATTCAGTGGGACTCAGAGTGTCATGAAGCCCTCGTTGATCACAATAGGCATTTCAGTTAGCCTGTGTAGGATGCGTTGGCGGATGGTAACGCCAACGCCATAAATGCGGTTTCTCTCCGCAGCAAGCTTACCCTTCCAGAAGAAGGTTCTGTATAGCCAGACCACCGTTCTGTGAGTGACCCTCGTCTGGGAGCCGGGACTCACTGATAGCTGCTATGTCGATGTTATACCTAGCGAGTTCTTTTGCCACAAGGGCGGTTCTTCTTTCAGGACGCTGAATTGTGTCAGTATCCAGAAGGGTCCTCACATTCCATGCAGCGACCATAATAGGTTGTATCGTTTGTTTTTGTTTTCATCTATGATTTTGATTGCGTTTTCGACCACATAAGGATGACCTTACTGGGTACGGTTGCCCAGTCAGGTTGTTTTTTAGGCAGGCTATGTTTAGGGCACCTTTTCTAGTTCCCTCCCTATATGGGATGAGCAGAGTGGCTCCTCGAAAGGGCTGCTCAGTCTCACAGACAGGACCGGACTGCACTGGTGCCTAGATTCCAGTGCATAAACGACCATCTTATCTCTGCCTCTCATGTGCAGAGTTGTGACTAAAGACTCCTGACAGTCATCTCTGCCTGTCCCCGTCGCCACTCATCCGTTGCCATAGGACTTTTGGGGGTATAGGTGTTGATGATGATGAGAGGTATGATGAGCTGGATGATGGGGGCGCATAAGTTGATTTATGTGGTGAAGCAGGAGCACAGGCTGCAACCACACAACTTGGATCTCCCTTATCCTGATCCAGTGGTGCACGTATTGCAACGACTGGGGAGAGGGAGAGTTGCAATGGACTGCCGATAGCCTAGTTTGTTGGGTTTCGCCTTAGTAGCCTGTCCATCATGTATTGCTTTTATCCGCCGGTGTAGTCATTGGGTTCCCATGGTGGTCACTTCTTCCGCCTATACCACCGTTGGGGTCTTTTTGGAGCTCTGCAAGCATGTCTGCCTGAAGCAGGGCTCCACCCCAGATTTTTCATTCGGTGTTTACTCCCGTAGCCTTATACCTAGCAAGGTTAATCCTCAAGGCAGTGGGGTAATGGTTGGTAGGCGTTAGGACGTATCCACATTCAAGTGGGCCTATGCGTCGTCCTTCTGGGGCCCACTGCTACTCTGAGATCCCTTGCTGGTCTAGCCTGGGCCCACGAGGCATCCAGTTACCGTGTGTTGCCATGAGGAGGCACAGCCGGAGTGTTGATGGTGAAGAGGCTGTGTACTGGTAAGGGAAGACTTATTTCAAGTTGCTTCCCTGTTACCTTGAGGGCTAGCCAGCAGCGGTAGCTGAAAGCGAGAGGGAGTAAGCAATGCCTGCACCTTAACACTAACATAATGCTACCACACCAGAAGCATTGCACCCCTCTGTGTACACACACACACACACACACACACACACACACACACACACACACACCTCTGACTCAACACTTCAACACTTGCTTCTGTCACTTACCAATACCAGGTAACTTAACTACATTTGAGTTATACATAATTGGCTTACAGGAGTCATATATGTGATTGACTTTTATCTGTTAAACGTAACTTTTCACTATAAATTATATATCAAAACTGAAATGATAAACCACAACTTACAATAAAGAAAAACCCTAAGTAAAATAGATTTTAAAACCCTAAACCTCATTTCCTACATGGCCCTCTAGTAGGTGATGCCAGAGAGTGTCAAAGGCGTTTAGGGACTTGTGTTCATAGTTGTAGTCAGGTATAGATACAGGGAGAAATATAAGTACAGCTGGTCAAGTTCCTATAGAAGTGTGTGTGTGTGTGTGTGTGTGTGTGTGTTCATGTGGGTGAGCGGTACATTACACAGGGTAAATGTTGCACGTCCAAAAGCAATTACCCCGGGGTGGCCACACATTAACTCACATCTTAAAACCATTACCACTATTAAACCGAATCGTGCACCCCAGACGTCGCCTTTAAACCCCTGCAGGTAGGTAAACTCTGTGGTTTAACCCTTCTCCTGAGATGTCCACCACACAGGTGAATACTCCACCAGTGACGTAGTATATTATTGTTTATGAGAGTGTTCATAGGGCAATATACAGTACACTCCTTACTAAACTAATCACAATGGTTTTAATGAAACAAAATACTTTATTGGTCATAGTTAATGGAGAATAATAATAATAATAATAATAATAATAATAATAATAATAATAATAATAATAATAATAATAATAATAATAATAATAATAATAATAATGATGATGATAATAATATTAATGATAATGATACTAATAATAATGATAATGATAATTGTAATGATTATTTATCAGACCATAGCTTACAGCCCAGAGAAGAACAACACATATAACAGTAAGTAGAAGCACAGGTGTAGACCAACGTAAGTCGACCCACCCTACACCAATTACTTGTAAAGTGCGATTAAACCTAACCCAGTAGAGGTCACGGTCACAATGAAACAGTTCCCACCCCCGCATGATTAGCCAAACTGGCGTCATGACCATGTTAACTCAAGAAACTACCACTTCATCCAGCACCGCACAGCTGTCTCGACACACCCAGATTAGTGCTAATTAGTGACGAAATCTGCTGGCCTGACACCGCCAATATAAGGGGCCGACAGTTCCTTCCCAGGCAGAGGCAGAACTCAGAGGAAGATGGGTCACGCTCGTCACTAGTCGAGGTCGGGAGGGAGGCTTCCCTCCCCAGCACAGAGTCCCCAGCTAGCAGAGTCTCCCACAGGAGACAGAGTCCAACAACTGCAGGGACCACTTTCTTCAGCAGCACCTGGAGACAGATTGCCTAACCGCTGGGCCTCCCTCAGGTCACACGTGAGTCATTGTCAGAGCGATCCATATAGGGTGAGTTACTTATGGTGGGAAGTGTATCCATTTCATGTTTGTATCCGGGAGTCACTGTCTAGTGACGTCTATTAATGTGTCCATGCTATTCAGTTAACTAATAAATAGCTGTACTTGAAAGTGGTGTTTAGAAGATTTCCCCTAAGAGAATATTAATTTTCAAATAACTAATCGGCCACACTACCAGACTTTCCTCACTTTACAATCCTGTTACTAATAATTCCTTCTATACTTGAACTTTCTTTCTCTACCCTCATTATCTAATAATAATAATAATAATAATTTATAATAATTTTTTCTTCAGCTTCGATTTTCTGCACATTTTATTGAGCTTTGGTCGTGTCAACAGGTAATCATTACCTCATAGAACATAAGCCTTAGTGTAGTGTTTTAACACATCTGCTTCATGAAAATTTAAAACATTATTTAGCTGTGATATTAATTTACTATGTCTGGCTCACTGAAAAATTTGAAAACATTAATGAATTATGTAAGCAATATTTAATGTTCCTGTTGCATAAAAAAATATTGAATTATGTTATTAATTTATCGTGTTCCTGTTCTCCAACAAAAAAACAAAACAATTAGAACATGAAATAATACTTTTAAACTTTTTTAAATCATTGACTTTAAAAATATTATAAATCGTTACGTTTGCTCCTAAAATTCTTACATTATCAAAAATTATATTATCTTTTCGAATAGAAAAAAAATACATACAACTAAAAATAAAATTAATCCCTTCCATCTTTCCTAAAACTCGTAATAGCTGGACGAAAATACCAATTAATTTCGTTTCCTCCATAAATACTAAAATAAAGAATTGAACGAAAATATTAATTAATCTCGCCCGTTCAACACAAAACTAGACGAGAATTATTCAATTCAATTTCTTTTATTTTCGTCAGTAATGATTTCTTGCCCCCTATTGTACCCATTCCTCTCATTACTGCATTTTTCTTCATTCATTCATTCATTCATTTCTTTATTCCCTCGTTAGTTTTTCTTCTTTTTATTTAACTAATCCTTATTAATGTTCGTATAATGGCAGGTGTGTTATGCAGGTCTGTAATGACAGGTGTGTCGTGGCAAATGTGTTATGTCGGTGTGTTATGTCGGTGTGCAATGGCAGGTGTGTTACGCAAGTGTGTAATGGGAGGTGTGTTATGTCGGTGTGTAATTGCAGGTGTGTAATGGCAGATGTGTTGTGATGGTGTGTATTTACAGGTATGTTATGCATGGGTGTAATGACAGGTGTTTAATAACAGGTGTATTATGTATATGTGTAAAGGCAGGAGTGTTGTGCAGGTGTGTGTGTGATAACAAGTGTGTTAAGCAGGTGTGGTATTAATGGAATAATACCGACTGTTATACAGTAGGCTTTGTTATAGAGGATAATAGAAAGATGATGATGATGATGATGATGATGATGATGATATGATGGTTGTGATGATGATGGTGATGATGATGGTGATGATGATGGTGATGATGATGATGATGATGGTGATGATGATGGTGATGATGATGGTTGTGATGATGATGGTGATGATGATGATGGTGATGATGATGGTGATGATGATGGTTGTGATGATGATGGTGATGATGATTGGTGATGATGATGGTGATGATGATGATGGTGATGATGATGGTTGTGATGATGATGGTGATGATGATGATGGTGATGATGATGGTGATGATGATGGTTGTGATGATGATGGTGATGATGATGGTGATGATGATGATGGTGATGATGATGGTGATGATGATGGTGATAATGGTGATGATGATAATTGTGATGATGATGATAATTCTGATGATGATGGTGATGATGATGATGGTGATGATGATGGTTGTGATGATGATGGTGATGATGATGGTGATGATGATGGTGATGATGATGATGGTGATGATGATGGTGTGATGATGATGGTGATGATGATGATGGTGATGATGATGGTGATGATGATGGTTGTGATGATGATGGTGATGATGATGGTGATGATGATGATGGTGATGATGATGGTGATGATGATGGTGATAATGGTGATGATGATAATTGTGATGATGATGATAATTCTGATGATAGTGAAGAGCAATAAAGGTGGTGATGGTAGCAATGGCGATGATAAAAACGATGATATTGATTGGTGATGATAATGATGATAATGTCAATGATGACCTAACTCTAATCCCTAACCTATCCTCTTATCAAACCCCCTTAACCTAACCTAACCCTTAATCCAACACTTTAACTAATCTTACACCCCAGTTAAACATCATTACCAATTCCAGGTGCAATTTAACGCAAAAAAAATCTGAATCAACTTCTGGGGACGCCTCTGATTTTATCATTCTTCGAGGAGCTGTGTAATGTGAATCCTGACAGAGAAATGATCGATACAGGAGGTCCTAACTCCCCCACCTACCCTAGCTGTACTGTATTAACGAAGGGGTGTCACGGTAAGGTTTCATGAGAGGGTCAAATGACAACACGTAAAGGACACAACTTGCAAGATGTTGATCGATATTTGTGTTGGTAGGAAATGTGTTTCTTGAGCTAAAAGGGTTTGAGTATTTCGTTGTGTTTTGTCTGTCTAAGAAATATGAGAAATATATATCTCTTGTAAGTGAGAATTAGGTTTGATTAGGTTAGGTTAGGTTAAGTTAGGTTATGTATTTTCGTCTAGATAATTATAGTTGACAGTAATAAATGTGAGAAATGGTGTTATTTTTTTTGTTAAGGAAGATGAGGATAAGTATTAACCCCTTTAGTACGATGTTAACCTCGAGTACAGCGAATCAATCCAATGAGGACGATATTTGAATCCTCTGAGTACAACGTCTCAGCAATTTGAGTACGTAGACTTTACCCACAAAATAAGATGACAATTCCCTTTAGTACGATGACATCATACTCAGGGAAAAAAAGGAATTATCTTGTCGTACTAAAGGTATTCATCACACACACACACACACACACACACACACACCTAACAACAACCTTAGCAAGACTTCTATAGGTACTGAATCACAAGGGATTCGTAGTGGTGATATGTTGGTGAGGTGGTGATGTATTGGTGATATGTTGGTGAGGTGGTGATGTGTTGGTGATATGTTGGTGAGGTGGTGATGTGTTGGTGATATGTTGGTGAGGTGGTGATGTGTTGGTGATATGTTGGTGAGGTGGTGATGTGTTGGTGATATGTTGGTGATGTGTTGGTGAGGTGGTGATGTGTTGGTGAGGTGGTGATGTGTTGGTGATATGTTGGTGAGGTGGTGATGTGTTGGTGATATGTTGGTGAGGTGGTGATGTGTTGGTGATATGTTGGTGAGGTGGTGATGTGTTATGATAGGTTAAGAGGTGTGCATGTGTTGGTGATATGTTGGCAGGTGGTGATGTGTTGGGTGATATGTTGGTGAGGTGGTGATGAAGTTGGTGATATGTTGGTGAGGGTGGTGATGTGGGTTGGTGATATGTTGGTGAGGTGGTGATGTGTTAGATATATGGAGAGGTGGTGATGTGTTGGTGATATGTTGGTGAGGTGGGTGATGTGTTGGTGATATGTTGGTGATGTGTTGGTGAGGTGGTGATGTGTTGCGAGGTGGTGATGTGCTGCGATATGTTGGTGAGGTGGTGATGTGGTTATGATATAAGCAAATACAAGAACATAAGAATGGAGGAAACTGCAGCGGGCCTATTGGCCCATACTGGGCAGTCCCGTTTACACCCAACCCCTATTGCTCATATGAGCATCCAACCTATGTTTGAAGCAATTCAGCGTATTCTAGTTAATAATGATATTTGGTAACTTGTTTCATTCATCCACTACTCTGTTTCCAAACCAGTGTTTACCTATTTCACGCCTAAATTTAAATTTGTCTAATTTAAAACCATTGTTACGAGTTCGCTCCTGGTTGGATAGTTTGAGTACTTTTGTAATGTCACCTTTGTTTAGCCCTGCCTTCCACTTATACACCTCTATCAGGTCGCCCCTCGCTCTACGTCTCTCAAGGGAGTGCAAATTAAGAAGCTTTAACCTGTCTCTATACTCAAGGTTCCTAATGCCCCGGATTAGTCTTGTCATTCTCCTCTGAATTCTTTCCAATGATTCTATATCCATCCTGTAATATGGTGACCAGAACTGAACTGTGTAATCCAGGTGTGGTCTCACAAGCTCAAGATACAGTTTTAGAATGACCTCGCTAGTCTTGTAACTACCACTCCTTTGTATGAACCCAAGTACTTTATTAGCCTTGTTACGAGCAAAACCACATTGTTTACTTGGCTTAAGGTTCCTACTTATCATTACTCCTAAATCTCTCTCGCAGTCGGATTTCTCTATGGCATCGTTGTTCATCTGGCATCTGGTTTCTGCTTACATCTCTCACACTGAGTTTTACATTTGTTTGACGTTGAATTTCATCTTCATTTTTCGTGAATTTATTCGAAAAATTTATTAGATCTTTCCTGTAGTTTTGCCGAGTCCTCGTCGTCAGATTTGATAACACGTCCTATTTTAGTGTCATCAGCAAATTTACTTATGTTGCTGTCAATGCCGATATCTATGTCGTTTATGTACATAATAAATAATAATGGTCCAAGTACTGAGCCTTGGGGAACTCCACTTGTGACGTTGCTCCAATGGGACTTAGTGCAGTTAATGCTCACTCGCTGTTTCCTGTCCTGTAACCACGCCCTAATCCATTTAAGGATGTTACCTTTGATGCCATGAGCTTCTACCTTTCTAATTTGTCTTTCGTGGGGGACTCTGTCGAAGGCTTTGCTAAAGTCGAGATATACCACATCATAATTGTGCCCCTCGTCCACCTATTCGAAAACTGATGAAAAGAATGTTAATAGATTAGTTAGACAAGAACGTCCGCTTGTGAAGCCATGTTGGGAATCATTGATCAATCGGTGAGGTGGTGATGTGTTGGTGATATGTTGGTGGGGTGGTGATGTGTTGGTGATATGTTGGTGAGGTGGTGATGTGTTGGTGATATGTTGGTGAGGTGGTGATGTGTTGGTGATATGTTGGTGAGGTGATGATGTGTTGGTGATATGTTGGTGAGGTGGTGATATGTTGGTGAGGTGGTGATGTGTTGGTGATATGTTGGTGAGGTGGTGATGTGTTGGTGATATGTTGGTGATGTGTTGGTGAGGTGGTGATGTGTTGGTGATATGTTGGTGAGGTGGTGATGTGTTGGTGATATGTTGGTGAGGTGGTGATGTGTTGGTGATATGTTGGTGGGGTGGTGATGTGTTGGTGATATGTTGGTGAGGTGGTGATGTGTTGGTGATATGTTGGTGAGGTGGTGATGTGTTGGTGATATGTTGGTGAGGTGATGATGTGTTGGTGATATGTTGGTGAGGTGGTGATATGTTGGTGAGGTGGTGATGTGTTGGTGATATGTTGGTGAGGTGGTGATGTGTTGGTGATATGTTGGGATGTGTTGGTGAGGTGGTGATGTGTTGGTGATATGTGGGAGGTGGTGATGTGTTGGTGATATGTTGGTGAGGTGGTGATGTGTTGGTGATATGTTGGTGAGGTGGTGATGTGTTGGTGATATGTTGGTGAGGATGATGTTGGTGATATGTTGGTGAGGTGGTGATGTGTTGGTGATATGTTGGTGAGGTGGTGATGTGTTGGGATATGTTGGTGAGGTGGTGATGTGTTGGTGATATGTTGGTGAGGTGGTGATGTGTTGGTGATATGTTGGTGATGGATGGTGAGGTGGTGATGTGTTGATATGTTGGTGAGGTGATGTGTTGGGATATGTTGGAGGTGGTGATGTGTTGGTGACATGTTGGTGAGGTGGTGGTGTTTGTGATATGTTGGGATGTATTGCGAGGTGGTGATGTTGTGATATGTTGGGAGGTGGTGATGTGTTGGTGATATGTTGGGAGGTGGTGATGTGTTGGTGATATGTTGATGATGTGTTGGTGAGGTGGGTATGTGTTGGTGATAGTTGGTGATGGTTGTGAGGTGTTGTTGTGTTGGTGATATGTTGGTGAGGGTGATGTGTTGGTGATATGTTGGTGATGTGTTGGTGAGGTGTGTTGTGTTGGTGATATGTTGGGAGGTGGTGATGTTGGTGATATGTTGGTGATGTGTTGAGGTGGTGTTGTGTTGGGATATGTTGGTGAGGTGGTGATGTTATGTTGGTGATGTGTTGGTGACGGGTGATGTGTTGGTGATATGTTGGTGAGGTGGTGATGTGTTGGTGATATGTTGGTGATGTGTTGGTGAGGTGGTGTTGTGTTGGTGATATGTTGGTGAGGTGGTGATGTGTTGGTGATGTTGGTGATGTGTTGGTGAGGTGGTGATGTGTTGGGATAGGAGGTGGTGATGTGTTGGATATGTTGGTGAGGTGATGTTGGTGATATGTTGATGATGTGTTGGTGAGGTGGTGATGTGTTGGGATATGTTGGTGATGTGTTGGTGAGTGTTGTTGTGTTGGTGATATGTTGGGGTGATGTTGTGATATGTTGTGATGTGTTGGTGACGGGTGATGTGTTGGTGATATGTTGAGGTGTGATGTGTTGGGATATGTTGGTGAGGTGGTGATGTGTTGGGATATGTTGGGTGATGTGTTGGTGAGGTGGTGATGTGTTGGTGATATGTTGGTGAGGTGGATGTGTTGGTGATGTGTTGGTGAGGGTGATGTGTTGGATATGTTGCGATGTGTTGGTGAGGTGGTGATGTGGTGGGATATGTTGGTGAGGTGGTGATGTGTTGTGATATGGTGGTGATGTGTTGGTGAGGTGGTGATGGTGGTGATGTGATGAAGTGTTGGTGATGTGATGATGTGGCGGAGAGGTGTTGGTGAGGTAGTGATGGTGGTGAGTGATGATGTGGCGGAGAGGTGTTGGTGAGGTAATGATGGTGGTGATGTGTTGGTGAGGTGGTGATGTGGTCGTGATGTGATGAGGTGTTGGTGATGTGATGATGTGGCGGAGAGGTGTTGGTGAGGTAGTGATGTGGTTGTGATGTGATGAAGTGTTGGTGATGTGATGATGTGGCGGAGAGGTGTTGGTGAGGTAGTGATGTGGTGGTGATGTGTTGGTGAGGTGATGATGTGGTGGTGATGTGAAGAAGTGTTGGTGATGTGATGAAGTGTTGGTGATGATGTGGCGGAGAGGTGTTGGTGATGTGATGATGTGGCGGAGAGGTGTTGGTGAGGTAGTGATGTGGTGGTGATGTGTTGGTGAAGTGGTGATGTGGTGGTGATGTATTGGTGATTTAGTGGTGAGGTGATGATGTGTTGGTGAGGTGATGATGTGTTGGTGAGGTGGTGATAGGGGAGGGGAAAACAGGCAAGCAGTTAAGAGTCACTAGGGCGCGGTGAGTCAGTTAAGCAGGAACTATAGTCACGACTCACGCACTGTCACTCATGGCCACTAGCTCTTCAGCGTGTAATACAGTCAGGTTCATGATGGTTAGTTACGAGCTGCCAGCCACACACACACACACACACACACACAGCATAAACAAGTTGTATTCTTATTACAGACTACAACCACGCGATAAATAAGAACTAAAATATTTAAATTAACTCCCGTCATCACAGTCGTCTAAACTCAACAACAGTCAGTAATTAATAACAGGAATAACAAGTTCAAGATGTTGCCAAACTTCAGGCGGGTGGAAACGGAGAAGCGAGGAAGCATCGTCTTGAGACTAACTTCCTACAACCTGACGCATCGTCTTGAAGTTCCCCCTTGATTACGCTTCTCCCATCACCGCCTCAGCATCCTCTAATAGTCGGGTGATTTGCATAATTTCAAAGGTTGTTGGGCTGTAACGTACCTTTTGTGTAGGGGAGTGATAGGAGAGGGTGAGGGGGTGATGGGGGAGGAAATGTAGAGAGGAAGGAGGGAAGGTAGGATAGGTAAGTGGCGAATTGGTTGCAATGGTAATGTTTGGAATGACGAAGAAGAAGAAGAAGAACACCAGCAACAACAGTAGACTTTATTGACCAAGTGTAGTTGCTGTAGTAGGCCAGGAAGAGACATTCTCACTTCACCCACAACTGTAAATAAAACTCAACACACTCACCTGAGGAAAAACACCTTAAGGGAACACAATATTACACAACCGAGGAGCCGTTGTATATACTCTCCACTCCACAGTTAAGAACAAGAAGCCATCCATCTAATGACTTCCCTAGGCAGTTTACCTGAAGAGGGAAGACCAAGGGAGTGAAAATTTCAACAGTACACAACTACAAAAGTTCTCTCCTTTTTCCTCTGCTTTTGTTTAGGTACCCAATCATAAGAGGGTGTTCTCATGCCCCTGAAACAGCTGACAAAACAAAAGAGTCCGGGACTTTGAGTCTTAACATTAAGAACTAGGAAGAAAAGTTTATATAAAGAAACGTATAATTTTAGTGGCAACACAACCTTACACTACATCTCGGCATTAACACGCGCGCGCGCACGCCCGTACGCACACACAACTCCTGATTTATGTACTGCACAGCCCTGTAAATGTATTCAGTGCATATTATATCATTATGTCTAAATTAAATATAAGTCTGTATATTTTCAGCCACCGGCTGCAACTCTATTAATAAACCGTTTATTATTAATATTATTATCATTATTATTATTATTATTATCACACACACACACACACCACACACACATCCTTGACCACTGAAGGGTCAAGACGTACCTGGCGCTCCTCTGGCAGCAGCCAGGTCAATTGTTATGTTGGCCCATAACTCCTCCCCTGAAACCCTCCTCCTCACCGGAATATCAACAAATTCTCGCCAGAAGTTACTATTTCATTTAGGAAAGGAATGTTCCCAGTGTTGAACAGTGGTGAACAGTGCCTAAGTCAGTGAAAAACAACTCAACAGTAACAGAAAGTCGTACCCAAGTCAACCTTCACACAGTGAGGTCCCAGGTACCCAGTAATAAAGGTCCATGAGGCCCAGCAACAAGCAGCATGTGTTAATCCGTTCACGATAGGGAGGCCTGGGACTGCAGCTGACAGTACACCACTTGAGTGAGTGAGGTCCTATGACACCAGGCCAAGTGGTGTCCCTATGACGCTACGACACCACGTAGTGAATGAGTTGCTATAGCATCAGGTGAGATCCCTCATAACACCGTCTGTGAGGGAGTTAGAACATATGAAGATCATAAGAATGGAAGAAACTGCAGCAGGCCTATTGGCCCATACTGGGCAGTCCCATTACGGTCTACGGACAAAACCCCAGTCTCATATATAAAATATAAAATAAAATTTTTATGTTAGGTTAGGTTAGGTGCTTCTATATGTCGCTTTGTCGGTCTGTCGGTCGGTCGGTAGAAAACTGTTGGGGTTTTGTCCGTTGGGATTTTGTCATGGATTCCCCATTACACCCAACCCCCTATTGCTCATATATCCATCCAGCCTATGTTTGAAGCTATCCAGCGTATTCGAGTTAATGATGATGTTTGGTAACTTGTTCCACTCATCCACTACTCTATTTCCAACCCAATGTTTACCTATTTCGCGCCTAAATCTAAATTTGTCTAATTTAAAATCAGTGTTACGAGTTCGCTCCTGGTTGGATAGTTTGAGTACCTTTGTAATGTCCCCTTTGTTTAGCCCTGACTTCCATTTATACACCTCTATCATATCGCTGCTCACTCTACGTCTCTAGAGGGAGTGCAAATTCAGATGCTTTAACCTGTCTCTGTACTCAAGGTTCCTAATGCCCGGGATTAGTCTTGTCATTCTCCTCTGAATTCTTTCCCTAGGTTTCTATATCCATACTGTAATACGGTGACCATAATCGAGGTGCGGCCTGGCTAGCGCAAGATATAGTAGCAATATGACCTCCGCACTCTTATTACTTACACTTCTAGATATATAACCTAATACTCTGTCTGCCTTATTTCGAACATTAACGCACTGTTGATTAGACCGTAGGTCCGAGCTTACAAGTACCCCTAAGTCTCTTTCACAAGTCGACTTCTCGAGGTTGATGTTGTTAAGGCTGTATACATTGACA
>NW_024721079.1:13586919-13594419 GCF_018991925.1 Homarus americanus | reverse complement strand
CAACGTGTTCGAGTTAATGATGATGTTCGGTAACTTGATCCACTCATCCACTACTCTATTTCCAAACCAGTGTTTACCTATCTCGCGCCGAAATCTAAATTTGTCTAATTAAAAAATCATTGTTACGAGTTCGCTTCTGGTTGGATAGTTTAAGTACCTTTGTTTTATCACCTTTAATTAACCCAGACTTCCATTTATACACCTCGATCATATTGCCCCTCACTCTACGTCTCTCGAGGAAGTGCAAATTAAGATGCTTTAACCTATTTCTATACTCAAGGTTCATAATGCCCGCGTATTCAAGTGAGGTCTCACAAGCGCAATATATAGTTTTAGAGTAACCAAATTTAGTTTTAGGATTACCAGAAGAGAGAGATTTAGCTCTACGATGAAAGAGAATTTTAAATCTACTTAGAGAGAGAGAGAGAGAGAGAGAGAGAGAGAGAGAGAGAGAGAGACCCTCTCCCAACACAACACATTTTCTCCCAGCTGTTATTGATCACTCGGATTTTTTCGCCCGCAAGGAAAACGGGCCGAAGAAGTTGGAAGAGTTTCCTCGTCTATGATTGGCCTGTACGTCAGCAGGCCACGCCCCCCTGCCCGTCACCCCGACACCCATTCATAACACACAAAAGAATGTCATTAATGCTTGAGATATATCATTTAACTCAGTACTTTCTTTCACGGAATGTCATGTATTATGATTTACGATGGCTCGGTGCTGTTTCCAAGTCCTTACACGGATACAACGTACACAGATAAACACACACACAAATGTACGCAGACACTACCGCTAAGGCACACACACACACACACACACACACAAACACGCGCGCGCACGCACAGATAGAAACTTAACTACTGCAATTAATTTAGCGTCACTCTCACCACACTACTACAACCACAATCACTCACCACATCACCACCACTACCACAGTCACTCACTACTACACAACCACAATCACTCACCACACCACCACCACTACCACAGTCACTCACTACTACACAACCACAATCACTCACCACACCACCACCACCACCACTACTAAATTACCATACAGCCACAGTCACCAGCACTACCACACTACACTACCACAAAACCACCACCACCTCCACACAACCACAGTCATCATCACCACCACAGCCACCACACCACCGCACGATCACCACCACTACACTACCGCACTATCACTACCACTACTACCACAGTCCCACACTCACCATCACTGCTACAACACCACCACCACCACCATCACCACCACCACCACCATCAACACCAACACCACCACAGTTCCTCATCCTCGACCCCGCCGTCTCATCAGGTGGGCGATCTCTAGAAAATATTCAGAGCTCAATAATTTCTCGCTGATTTCTCTCATTACAGGACTTTGTAAAATAACTGGACTGTATGTGTGTTGTATTTCGGACCACACACACTACTACTACTACTTTGATATCACTCGGAATCGAGTACAACGATCATCCAGCTATGATACAATAATAAGAGTTATTAAGGATGTCACCTTCGTTGGTGAGCTCTGAGGTGACTAGAGAGACCAATTTAGGACCGGCAGGGCCGTCCACAGATGTTGCACGTATGGAGGGCTTCATCAAGTGCGAGTGGGCCGGCGGCAGAGTCTTTCCGGCGCTGGCGCTTGTCTGCCTCGGTATGTAGTCGGGTTAACTCCACAGTATTGACACCTTATGTGGTGCCCCTGCAAGTGTTACGGTGTGGAGTAATCGTCTCCCAGGTAAAGGGGTCGATTTGGCACTTTTTCAAGTTTGTCTTGAAACTATCCTTAAAACTTTTCCATTGCCCGCCAGCGTTACGTTTACCTATTCGTTAGGTGACTGTAAATTAGCTGCTTTGGCAGTCTACTGTCGTCCATACGGGTAACATGGCCAGTCCAGCACAGTTGTTCATGGATAATGGTAGCCTCGATGTTCCTACAGTTGGTTTCAGCGAGAATACTAACATTTGTTCTCTTGTGTTCCAGCGAACTCGGAGGATGGAACGTAAACTACATTGGTGAAAATTTTCAAGTGCCTTGAGGTGCCTCCTGCATGTGAACCATGTCTCGCTGCCATCTAACAGAGTGAGGAGGACCACTGCTTGTTAGACGTACAAATTTGTATATACTTTCAGCTCCCTAGAGAGTCTTCCATAGGCTTGAGATGCACATCTGATCCGATGTTGAATTTCTTCATCGATATCCGCAATGGTGGACAGGTGGGAGCCGAGATAATGATGGCTGGTGGAGGTGTGGTTTAACCTAGGACAGGCTGAATAATAATCTGAGGCTCATGTACATTCACCTCAAGGCTGCAGTGTGCATACGCATCTGTGTAGATGTTCAGGATCTCCTGTAAGTCGCGTTCAGTGTGAGCGACGACGGTGAGGTGGTCTGCATACTGAAGATCAGTAATGGAAGCTACCGACACCTTTGCTCCAGCCTGGAGTCGTCTTATGTTGAAAAGTCCCTTCATCCAGTATTGAAGGTCCACCCCGCTAGCTAAATTGGCACTGGTACGATTAAGGAAGGCAGCCAAGATAATGGAAAAGAGTGTTGGTGCCAGTACACAATGTGGATTTGTCTCACTATGGCGATGAATTTTGGTGGGCTTCCCTGTTGACCGAGTCGAAGGCCATGGTAAGGTTAATGAAGGCCATGTACAGGTCACAACACTCTTCTCTGCTTTTTTACTGTATCTGGCGGGCAGTGGTGCCACATGGTGGTCTAAAGCCACATTGACATTATGGGAAGAGGTTTTCTGCCTCAGGAAGAAGTCTGTTTAAGAGAATTCGGGCGGTAATCTTGCCAGCTACGGACAGCAGCGAGATCCCGCGGTAGTTGCCACAGTCTTATAGGTCTCCCTTGTTCTTATAAATATTGATGATAGAGGCGTCGTTAAGAGCTTGGAGTAGTTCATTCTTTTCCCATATATTCTCCAGGATAGAGTGGAGATGGCTTCATATACATCGGCTGGGAATCCATCAGGCCCTGAGGCTTTGTTATTTTTCATTTGCTTGATGGCAGTAGTTACCTTATCCAGGGATGGAGGATAGCTCAGGTGGGTCAGCTCTGGTTGCTGAGGGACCTGCTGGGTAGTCAGGACATCGACATCGGTGTTTCGGTTGAGCAGCGAATGGTGGAGCTCTTTGCAGCGCTGAAGGATGCCTTCTTCGTCTTTAATTAGGGAGTTACTGTCGGATGAGCGGAGGGGGAGCTGCACCACTAGTGATTGGCCCATAAAATGTTTTAGTGGAATTAAAAAAATCGCGCATCTTGTGTTGATTTGCAAGTTTTTGTGTTCCACATGCTATATTTTTCAACCATTCGTTCTTTAGATTGAAGTTCGCGCTGGGCTGCTGCTTTCTTCTTGTGGAAGGTATCAGCTTTGACATAAGACTGAGGGTTATTCTGGCAATCAGTTAAAGCAGCACGTTTATCATCGACGAATACGTTGATTTCCGGGTCATTTTCATCAAACCAGTTCTGGTGTATTCTTTCGATCTGGTCGAGGGTCTCTGCAGGTTTTTGTCATGACAGTGTCGAAAATACCCCATTCGGCACTGTAATTTGGGTTGTTTGTTTTTGGGTTGTTTATCAGCCCATGTTCGAGCTGCTCTCTGAAAGCATGTGCTACCGCTAGATTTTCCAGACGCTTAGTGTTAAAACTTCTTCTGGAGGCTTGTTGCCTTCGCCGTTTTGGGGCGGCGTGAAGTTAGAGTTTGGCTCTGACGAGCCGATGATCAGTGTCACAGTGGTTTGAGCCACGTATGGCTCGGGGGATGAGGACATCTCTGCGATCTCTTTCTCTGACAATGATGTAGTCAATGAGATGCCAGTGTTTGTATCGTGGGTGTTGTCACGAACCCTTGAGCTTGTCGGCCTGCCAAACAAGGTATTGGTGATAGTGAGGTTGTGTGTAGCACACTTGCTGAGGAGGAGCAGGCCGTAATGATTACACTTGCCTACTCCATTTCCTCATTATGATTCCTGCCATATGTCCACATCTCTTCCATCTCTGGCATTGAAGTCTCTTTATCTTCTCCTGGGATAGAGGTTAGTACTGTCGAGGTATGTGTAAAAGGCCCCCTTGATGTCACCCTCGACATTCAGTGTTGGGGCGTATACACTGGTGAAGAAGGCATGACGTGAGTGTTTCAGTGGGACTTGGAGAATCATGAGGCACTTGTTGATCCCAAAAAGCATTTCAGTTAGCCTATGTAGGATGGATTGATGAATGGCAAGCCAACTTCATAAATGCGGTTTCTTATTGCAGTAGGCTTACCCTTCCGGAAGAAGGTATAGCGAGACCCTCATTCTGTGAGTCGATCCTCATCTTGGAGCCAGGACTAACTAATGGGTGCTATGTCGATGTTGTACCTAGACAGCTCTTTTGCCACAATGGCTGTTCTTCTTTCAGGACGTGCATTTGTGACAGTAACCAGAAGGGTCCTGACATTGTAAAGCGACCAAAAGAGGTTGTTTAGTTCGATTTTGCTATAATCTGTGATGATGATTGTGTTTTTGACCACATAAGGATGACTTTACTGGGTGCAGTTGCCCACTCAAATTGGTTTATTCAGGCAGGGTATGATGAGGGCAGTTTGAGCAGAGTGGCTCCTCAAAAGTGCTACTCAGTCACACATACAGGACCGAATTGCACTACGGCCTAGATCCCAGTGCATAAACGACCATCTTATCTATGCTGTCCATGTGTAGTTGTGCCTGGAGTCTCCTGACACTCATCTCTGCCTGTCCTCGTCGCCACCCGTTTGTCGCCATAGGACTTTTGGGGTATAGGGGTTCGGTGACGATGAGAGGTATGATGAGCTGGATGATGGCTGCGTGTGAGTTGATTTACGAGGTATGTGGTGAGGCCGGAGCACACATATTGGCTCTCCATTTTCCTAATGCAGTGGTGCAGGCTGCGATTAATGTGGAGAGGGTATAGTTGCAATAGACTACCGATAGCCCAGTTTGCGGGTTTCGCCTTAGTAGCCTGCACATCCTGCATTGCCTTCATCTGCCGGTCTAGCAGTTGGGTTCCCATGTTGGACACCTCTTCTGTTTATTTAGCCATTGTCGTGTTGCTGGAGCTCTGTAAGTATGTCTGCCTGAAGTGGGGCTTCACCACAGATTTTCCTTTTGGGGTTTACTCCCGTAGCCTTATACCTGCCTAGTTTAATCTGCAAGACATCGAGGAAGTGGGTGGGAGGCATCTGGGCGTGTCCACTTCCCGGTGGGTCTATGTGCCGTCCCTCTGGGGCCCACTGCTACTCCGAGATCCCCTGCTGGTCTAGCCTGGGGCTGTGAGACATCCAATTACCGTGTGTTGCCACAAGGAGGCACGCAAGAGTCTTGATGGTGAAGAAGCTGTGAACTGGCAGGGGAAGACGTATGCAAGGTTGCTTCCCTGTTCACCAAGAGGGCAAGCCAGCAGCGGTAGCTGAAAGCGAGAGAAAGCAAGCAGTGCTTGCACCTAAACACTAACATAATGCTGCCACACTAAATGCATTACACTAGCCTGTGTGTGCACACACACACACACACACACACACACACACACACACCTCACTCAGCGATTTAATAATACACACGTTGTTTGAATATGTAATTTACATACATAAGTTACATACATAACTGTTGGTGTTGGTATTATATGGTTGTAAGTATATTTATTGTATTATATATTAACTTAAGCGTAATTATGGCCTGGGTTTTAATATATAGTGAAGGTTTAGTTGAGGTTAGTTGTATGGTGGTATTTGGTCTCTCTCTCTCTCTCTCTCTCTCTCTCTCTCTCTCTCTCTCTCTTCTATCTATATCTTTCTTTTTCTCTATTTCTTTCTATTTCTTTCTCTCTATCTATTTCTTGCTTTTTCTCTCTCTTTCTCTTTCTTTCTCGCTATCTCTTTTCTTTCTTTCTCTCTATTTCTTTCTTTTTCTCTCTATCTCTTTCTCTTTCTCTCTATCTATTTCTCTTTCTTTCTCTCTATTTATTTCCTTTTTCTCTCTATTTCTTTCTTTTTCTCTCTATCTATTTCTCTTTCTATCTATCTCTTTGTCTTTCTTCATCTCTATCTCTTTGTCTTTCTTTCTTTTAATATATTTCTTTGTTCTTCTCTCTCTCTTTCTCTCTTTCTCTTTATCTATTTCTTTCTTTTTCTCTGTATCTCATTTCTTTCTTTCTCTCTATCTATTTCTTTCCTTCTCTCTCTTTCTTTCCTTTTTCTCTCTATCTCTTTCTCTTTCTCTATATATTTCTCTTTCTTTCTCTCTATTTCTTTCCATTTTCTCTCTATCTCTTTCTCTTTCTTTCTTTCTGTGTTGTTTGTCCGTCACTTTCTCTCTCCCTGTGTTTTTGTTTCCATTTGCCTGTCTGTCTGTCTGTCTGTCTGTCTGTCTGTCTGTCTGTCTGTCTGTCTGTCTCTGTGTCTGATCACTCTCTAGTTATCGTTATACGAGAGAGAGAGAGAGAGAGAGGTAATTACCCTCTCCCTCCCACACCATTTCTCCCATTCTGATTAGCCAAATACTCAGAGGCAAAGGATAAGTCACACTGATTGTCAAGTGGCAAAAATACTAATCGTAGCTACTCATTTAAGGTGGTTATATATATTTGAGCCAATCAGAGCTATTCTTTTGGGTAATGAGCCAATCAGATCTAATTACGCGACTCAGACAATCAAAACTATTCTCTCAGAAAATCAGAAATACTCCCTTAGACAATCATAGGTGCTCAATCACACAATCAAGACTGTCTTAGAAAATCAGAACTACTTCTTAAGACAATCTGAGCTACTAAATCGGACAATCAGAACTGAATTATAAAATTAAATCAACTCAATCAGAATTACTCCCTCAGACTATCAAAACTAAATTCGAACATCAGAAATATTCCCTTAGACAATCAGAACTCAAACAATAAGAACTACTCCCTTAGACAATCAGAAATGCTCATTTCACAATCAAGACTACTAAGTCGGACAATCAGAATTATTGGCTCACACAATCAGAATTACTCCTCCAGACAATCAGAACTCAATCACACTAACTGAACTTCAGCAAGAGAGTAACAATTTAAAGGACATTATTGAATTACACAAATATTGACCCTTGTATTGATTAATATATTAAGGTGCTGTGACTGCTGGGTGCTGAGATTGCTGGGTGTTGGGACTGCTGGGTGCTGGGACTGCTGGGTGTTGGGACTGCTGGGTGCTGGGACTGCTGGGTGTTGGGACTGCTGGGTGCTGGGACTGCTGGGTGCTGGGGCTGCTGGGTGCTGGGACTGCTGGGTGTTGGGACTGCTGGGTGCTGGGACTGTTGGTTGCTAGGACTGTTGGTTACTGGGACTTGTTATTGATTTGCTGGGACTGTTAGTTTTGCTGGGACTGTTAGCAGTTTGCTAGGACTGTTGGTTGCTAGGACTGTTGCTGACCGTTGTATTGTTGGGCTGGGCTGTTGGTTGCTGGGACTGTTGGTTGCT
>NW_024721079.1:13566919-13581919 GCF_018991925.1 Homarus americanus | reverse complement strand
GATGCTTTCCTCCCCTCCCTCCTGTAGCTGTGAGGCTGTGATTTTGTTGTACCAGAGAGAGAGAGACAGAGAATGATGATGAATATGAGATTAACAGCGGTCTTATTCAGTATCTCTCTCTCTCTCTCTTACTGTTGCAACATCTCTCACAAGATCCCTCTCACTTACCCACACTCTCCCAAGGGTACTCTCTCAATCCACTCACTCTCACTAAGTCCCCCCAGAAGGCTATAGTCTAACCCCTATCTACTCTTCCAAGGGGACCCTCTCACTCTCACTAACTCTCCCAGGAAAATAAGTGACCACCTACCGCCGGAAACACTCAACTTTACCTGTCCCCTCCCAAGGTATGTACTTCACCCCCACTGGATTCCATTTTCCTTCTGTGTTATTGGGCCAAGAAGCCATTCATTTGGTTTTCTATCGGCAGGACTATTTTCTTTGGGGTTTAGTTTAGTTAAAAAAGTTTCTCTTGGTTTGTATACAAATATTGGGTTGAATTGCGTCAAGAAATTCGTGAGTTTACCTTTTACTCGGATATGTCACGGTCTTATAACATCTCGTCCTCGATAACGTCTCGTAAAAGCAGCTCGTCCTCGATAACGTCTCGTAAAAGCACCTCGTCCTCGAAATCATATATCATTTCAACAACTCTTACGCATCGTGAGTCTCGTATCAGAGAGATAGATGGAAGACGTCATCACGGACACCCTCATCGACAGGTTCTCCTTCCCCACCTGATCAGCTGATTCATATAAACATTGGTGGAAGATCAGGGAATGTTATGTATTCTCCTACAAGCCAAGACACACACACACACACACACACACACACACACACACACACACACAAAACACTGTCATATAATCGGGTGAGTCAGTTCTCGGTTTCCCCCACTGGCAGGCAAGCATGTGTTGCTCTCCCAGCCAGCAGATCCTCCTTGATGCTGGTGATGGCGCCTCTGCTTGTTGCTCCTACTACTACCAACATCAGTCTTGTTGTTGTATGTTCACGAAACTCTGCGTCAGAAGGTGGACAGACTTAAAAATAGCTAATCTCCATGTGTAAGAAACCCATTTATATTTCCTTAAGAACAACAATTTAAAAGACAGTATGAAAAACACGAGAAAATTAGAGGAAAGGAAGAGCATCTATCAGTCAAATCAGAAAAGGGTTAAACTGTAAGCTAATTGAGCAAAGAGCAAAAAAAATACGATGATTGGCTAAAGACAACGTAGCTCCAACTGCTAGATGTACCCGGTATGTGTAGCTGTAAGCTGATTGGGCTAGAACCTAAACACCTCGATGTTGATTGGTTAAGGATAGCGTGTTGTTGCCACCATAACAATGAACCAAACAAGCGGAGAGATTAAGCTTTCGACAGTTATTGTTCGTTAAAAGTTTAAACTAATCCTTTCAGCTTCGCCCAAGGAGGTGATATCATGTCAACACAAGGACAGTCAACACTCCTCGGAAACAAAACCCGCTCGTTAAATTTAACTCTCTCTCTCTCTCTCTCTCTCTCTCTCTATCTCTCTCTATTAGACATAAACAAACCAGTGCAGGAACACAGACAAGCGCAGTTAAGTCAATACTATCATGTTGCAAATAGCAGAGTACAGTTACCTCCGTCCTGCTTGACACTACCCTAGAGAGAGAGAACCCAGGAGGCCAGCAGTTTGAGGACAGTAGTTTGAGGCCAGTAGTTTGAGGCCAGTAGTTTCAGGCGAACAATTTGAGGCCAGTAGTTTGAGTTCAAAAGTTTGAGGCCAGTAGTTTAAGGCTAACAGTTTGAGGCCAGTAGTTTGAAGCCAATAGTTTGGGGATAACAATTTGAGGCCATCAGTTTGAGGCCAGTAGTTTAAGAACAGTAGTTTGAAGCCAGTAGTTTCAGGCTAACATTTTGAGGCCAGTAGTCTGAGGCCAGTATTTTCAGGTCAGTAATTTGGGGCCAACAGTTTGAGGCCAGCAGTTTGAGGCCAGCAGTTTGAGGCTAACATTTTGAGGGCAGTAGTTTGAGGCCAGCAGTTTGAGGCCAGTTGTTTGAGGCTAACAGTTAAAGGCCAGTAGTTTGAGCACATCATAATACCAAAAGACACACACACACACACACACAGCCCAGCCTAATCTGTGAAAGTTTTGTGTTTGACTGGGCTTATGCTGATATTGCAGGAGTCGTAGACCCTCAGCAATTTGGCAACATGAAAACTTCCTCCACCACTCACTGTCTTGTCAGCTTTCTCGATTACATATACCGCCATCTCGAGAAACGAAAAACGTCTGTAGCTGTCGCCTTCATTGATTTCACTAAAGCGTTCGACCTAGTCGACCACAATATAATCATAAACAAAGCTATTGACCTCGGGCTTCGGAGAAGTCTCATACCATGGCTTACAGACTTCCTCAGTGACCGACGCCAAGCTGTACGCTTCCGAGGGGCTGTCTCCACCTTTCAGTCACTCACCTGTGGCGTCCCCAAGGCACCAAGATGGGACCACTCTGCTTCCTTATGCTCATCAATGATGCCCTAAGAGAAACCCCTGCTCGCTGGAAATATGTCGACGACTCCACCATTGGGATCAGCGTCAACAATTCTGCTCCCAACTATACCGCCCTTCAGGATTTATTGAACAGTCTCCAAAACTGGGCCACCAACAACCATGTCACTATCAACCATACCAAGACCATGGTTATGCACATCAACCTCTCCTCCGACATTGTCCCACCTCCTTCCATTACCCTAGGTCCGAACACACTCCAGGTTGTAGATTCCACTAAGCTCCTCGGCGTAACCATAGACAACAAACTAAATTGGAAACCACACGTCAGTGAAGTTGTCAAATCCTCCAGTTTCCGTCTCCACCTCCTCCGCCGACTCAAGTCCCTCGGAGTTCCTGCACACGAGCTCCTCAGTGTATACACAACATTCATACTTCCCAAGCTCACCTATGCCTCCCCCACCTGGTCTTCCTCCCTAAATGCCACACAACGTAAACACCTAGAAAAAGTGCAAAAGAGGGCATGCAAGATTATTCTCTCCCCTTCCTACTCCACATATCAAGAAGCGCTCAACACACTGACCCTTTCGACTCTCACTGACCATCACCACGGCCTCATCTGCAAATTTGGTAAGAAGCTTCTACACCATCCCCGACACCGGCCCCTACTACCACCTGAGATCCCCTGTCCGAGAATTGCTGTTCGACACCACAACCGCATCCAGCCCATACGTGCACGAACTGATCGCTATAAGAACAGCCCAGTCCCAACCATTGTAAAAATTATCAATAACATGTAATAAATCAGTGTATTCACTCCCAGTAAACACTGCTCCCTACACTGTCACTATGTTGAAATGAACTGTAGTTTGAGCTGATCCCCATCTAAGTTATTATATGTCTTATTTGTGTCACTTATGTTACATATTATTTGTAATTCGTAACCCATTCCCCAAATATGTAACTGTATATTTTCAGCCTTCTGGCTGCCAAGCTCTTCACACACACACACACACACACACACACACACACACACACACACACACACACACACACACACACACACACACACACACACACACACTACAAAGACCCAATTATAATCTCATGTCATCCATTTTTCTCATATTACCCCAAACTGCCGCCACTGCTGAGGATAATTCTGCCAATTATTCTAACTATCGGTCATTCGTCCTATTAACACGTCTAATTGGTGTAATTGGCATCATAAACATTGGACTGTGTAGAGTGATGGAATTTTGGTCTTTAACCTAACCTAACCTAACCTAACCTAACCTAACCCCGAGCTGACCTGACCTAACCCATTTGACCCGGCCACTTCGGCCGTAAACCCGACCCATCGCTTCGACCTGACCCGACCTAACCCGACCCAAGCCGACCCGACCTAACCCGACCCGACCCGACCTAGCCGACCCGACCGCCCGACCCGACCAAAGCCCGACCCGACCTAACCGAGCCCGACCCGACCTAACCCGACCCGACCCGACCCGACCCGGCCTAACCTAACCTAACCTAACCTAACCTAACCTAAACCAATTAACTAATTCATGCAATAATAAAAAATAAGGTAAATACAATAACAAGGGAATGAAATAAATATGTAAATTAACCAAAGCATGAAACATATATGAATAAATCGCAACAATTATATTACATCAATTTCACACAATAAAGTGAAGCGTTGTGTTTGTGACTAAAACACAACATAAACACATATTTGACCTTGTCCGACACTTATTGTTGATGAGAACGCTATGACAGCGTGGTGGTATGTGTGAACTGAGAGAGAGAGAGAGAGAGAGAGAGAGAGAGAGAGAGAGAGAGAGACTACCCTAATAACATATCATTAAACCATAATAGACAGGAGTTGGAAGCATAATGTGTTGTCTAATGGTAGACCCTGCTGCCATATGGCATCACGAAAATTGTGACCAAGTCCCAGGTTGCTGATCTGACTTTCTGCCTCATTTACACACAATTGTTGGGTCTCAATTGTTTCTCTTACTTTGGTAACACAAAATACATATATTGTTTCTCAGTACTGTATTGATATTTTTTATTTTTATTTATTTTATTTATGGTCCTTTTATTATTATTATTATTATTATTATTATTATTATTATTATTATTATTATTATTATTATTATTATTATTATTATTATTATTATTATTATTATTATTATTATTATTATTATTATTATTATTATTATTATTATTATTATTATTATTATTATTATTATTATTATTATTATTATTATTATTATTATTATTATTATTATTATTATTGTTATTATTATTTATTATTGTTATTATTATTATTATTATTATTATTATTATTATTATTATTATTATTATTATTATTATTATTATTATTATTATTATTATTATTATTATTATTATTATTATTATTATTATTATTATTATTATTATTATTATTATTATTATTATTATTATTATTATTATTATTATTATTATTATTATTATTATTATTATTATTATTATTATTATTATTATTATTATTATTATTATTATTATTATTATTATTATTATTATTATTATTATTATTATTATTATTATTATTATTATTATTATTATTATTATTATTATTATTATTATTGTATTATTTATTATTATTATTATTATTATTATTATTATTATTATTATTATTATTATTATTATTATTATTATTATTATTATTATTATTATTATTATTATTATTATTATTATTATTATTATTATTATTATTATTATTATTATTATTATTATTATTATTATTATTATTATTATTATTGTATTATTATTATTATTATTATTATTATTATTATTATTAATTATTATTATTATTATTATTATTATTATTATTATTATTATTATTATTATTATTATTATTATTATTATTATTATTATTATTATTATTATTATTATTATTATTATTATTATTATTATTATTATTATTATTATTATTATTATTATTATTATTATTATTATTATTATTATTATTATTATTATTATTATTATTATTATTATTATTATTATTATTATTATTATTATTATTATTATTATTATTATTATTATTATTATTATTATTATTATTATTATTATTATTATTATTATTATTATTATTATTATTATTATTATTATTATTATTATTATTATTATTATTATTATTATTATTATTATTATTATTATTATTATTATTATTATACCTTTATTTGATATTTTTATAATTTTGTATTCATTTTATAAAGAGTAATTATTATTATTATTATTATTATTATTATTATTACTATATTAGGCAGAAGAATCCATCCATCCGTCAGATCAGATGAGGCGGACACTCACTTGACTAAACACTGGCCAGTAATATTGTGTAGTTATTTAGTGGATGTCTTTTTTAAGAGGTGAACGTGATCTGACAATACTGGGGGAAATATTATAATGTGGTGATGGTAAGAATAATACTCGTTTAAATGAATATTTTTGTCTATCTGCATCTCTCTCTCTCTCTCTCTCACAGTAATTGCTGCCCCAAAGTTACAGGACCTGTCGACAGTGTCTCTTGTAGAAGTTTGCCCACCACACCCGCCTCCCTCCCCCCTCACACCTGACTCTCTCCTCCCTCTCTCATTGGGTTACTCTCACTCTATCACACTGGATTACTTCCCTATTTCCTCACACACTTAGTTACTTCTCCTCCTCTTTTCTGGCTTACTCTCACTCCCTCTTTCTGGCTTACTCTTACTTCCTCTCACATTGGGTTACTCTCACATCTTGCTGCCTCTCACAAACTCTCAACGGAGTCAATTGGCCGAATATAGTAGAACACAGCTCTCTCACACACACCCGTCTGAGAGAGAGAGAGAGAGAGAGAGAGAGAGAGAGAGGTCCTGGGAAGTTTAACACACTAGAGAGACAACCTCTCACACACTCCCCCACACACTCACTCACCAGGCGTAAGGTAAGAGACCTGAGCAAGATAAAACACTTAGACATATAACCTCTCTCACACCCTCTCCCACTCACCCTCTCTCACTTACTCTCTCTCACTTACTCTCCCACTCACCCTCTCTCACTTACTATCCCACTCCACCCCCACCCCACTCCCCACCAACCTCCCCACCCCACCTCCACCCACCCCACCCCATCCCCACACCCCACCTCTCCCCACACCCACCTCCCCACCCAACCCCTCCCACCCACTCCACCCCCACTCCCCACCCCACTCCCCACCCACCTCCCACCCCACCTCCACCCATCCCCCTCACTTCACTCCCCACCTCAACCTCCCACCTCAACTCTCCTCACCCACTCCCACCACCCTCCCCACCTCACTCCCACCCCACCTCTCCCCACCTACCCTCCTCACCCCACTCCCACCAACTCTCCCCACTCCCACTCCACCCTACCTCCCCACCAACTCTACTTCACCTCTCCTCACTCCCCACTCCTCAATTTACCTCCCCACCACCCTCCCCACCACTCCCCACCACCCCTCCTCACCCCACTCCCCACCACCCTCCTCCCCACTCTCCCCACCCCACCCCCCACTCCCCACTCCTCACACCACCCCTCCCCACCTCAACCCTCCCCACCTACCTCCCCACCACCCTCTCCTCACCCCACTCCCACCAACCTCCTCCCCACCCCACCTCCTCACCCACCTCCCCACCCACTCCCTCACCCACCCTCCCCCCCACTGTCCCACCCACCTCTCCTCACCTGGTCCTCCCACTCACCCTCCCTCTCTCACCCCACTCCTCCCCACCCACCTCTCCCACTCCACACCTCCCCTCACCCCACTCCTCCCACCACCTTCCCACCAATCTCCCCACTCCCCACTCTCTCATTCACCCTCTCCCACTCCACACTCTCACTCACCCTCCCTCACTCCCTCTCACCCAGTCTCTCTCACTATCACTCACACACTTACCGAAACACAAGAGAGAGTGAGTGAGTGAGTGCTAAGGATAATATACCTCCCACACACACACACACCTCACCAGGTTAATGAATGACTCAACCATGGTTCTGAGGTAAATTTTCAATGTCTTAAACAAGTCTTTCACTGCTCCTCTGAAATGAGACACCAGAACTGTCCCACCCTGAGTCCTGGAGAGATGCAGCCTATATCACCCAGGCTGGGAACCTGACTGGCTGGGGTTCTGTGAGTGGGCTGCCAGTAAACCTTATTACGAAATGAGAAAACGATTACCTGTAGATTAGAACTCCTCATTTTATTTCACCTGGAGATTAACTAACCTAACCTAACCTAACCAACCTTGACCTAACCTAATCTAACTTAATCCACCAGGTAGGTTAAAGTGGTTAGTCTTTAGGTGAAATAGGAAGGGAGAACATAAGAACATAAGAACATAAGAATATAAGAATGGAGGAAACTGCAGCGGGCCTATTGGCCCATACTGGGCAGTTCCGTTTACACCCAACCCCTATTGCTCATATAAGCATCCAACCTACGTTTGAAGCTATTCAGCGTATTCGAGTTAATGATGATATTTGGTAACTTGTTCCATTCATCCACTACTCTGTTTCCAAACCAGTGTTTACCTATTTCACGCCTAAATCGAAATTTGTCTAATTTAAAACCATTGTTACGAGTTCTCTCCTGGTTGGATAGTTTGAGTACCTTTGTAATGTCCCCTTTGTTTAACCCTGACTTCCACTTATGCACCTCTATCAGGTCGCCCCTCGCTCTACGTCTCTCGAGGGAGTGCAAATTAAGATGCTTTAACCTGTCTCTATACTCAAGGTTCCTAATACCCGGGATTAGTCGTGTCATTCTCCTCTGAATTCTTTCTAAGGATTCTATATCCATTCTGTAATACGGTGACCAGAACTGAACTGCGTAACCCAGGTGTGGTCTCACAAGAGCAAGATACAGTTTTAGGATGACCTCGCTAGTCTTGTAACTAACACTGTTTGTATGAACCCAAGTACTTTATTAGCCTTGTTACAAGCAAAAACACATTGTTTACTTGGCTTAAGGTTCCTACTTATCATTACTCCTAAATCTCTCTCGCAGTCGGATTTCTCTATGGCATCGTTGTTCATCTGGTATCTGGTTTCCCTGTTTACATCTCCTATACTGAGTACTTTACATTTGTCCACGTTGAATTTCATCTGCCATTTTTCAGACCATTCGAAAAATTTGTTTAGATATTCCTGTAGTTTTGCGGAGTCCTCTTCAGATTTAATAACACGTCCTATTTTAGTGTCATCAGCAAATTTGCTTATGTTGTTGTCTATGACCCGATAAAAGAACACAGAACAATACCAATACAGTATATCCCCAGGTAACCGCGTTACTACAACTATCAATCATCAAGGACGAATGAGAACAGTTCCAGGAGACAGAAATCACCCCCTCAGAAAGGTTCTATATTTTGTGACAGATAAATAACGTGACAGAGATAGCGGCCATCATTATCATCACTGTCACAATCGGGGAAAAAACACCACATATTTCACCCACTTCACCACACAATGACATTACCTGTGTGGGAGGCCAACAGGTGTATGGGAGACGATAAACGTGGCAGTGTATCTGGGACGGTGTGATAGGTGTGTGGCTCTGGTGTCATTATTTTGTGAGTCGTGTGAGTCGTGTGTGTGTGTGTGTGTGTGTGTGTGTGTGTGTGTGTGTGTGTGTGTGTGTGTGTGTGTGTGTGCGCGCGCGAGGGAGGAGAAAAGACATTGTTCCTACTTCCCCTCGCCCACAACGCCCCCATAAGGCTGCCACTGTGGGTTGTGATGTTGCTGCTACAGTTTTGTATGGCTGTAAGAGAGAGGTGGGGCGGGGCGTTCTTCTCCCCGTGAAGCCTTAAAGGCTAATTCATCGTTTTCTTTAGCGAGCTTCTCTGTCCATCTTTTTATATACTGCATATGAGTTGATTTTAAGACCGCTACTTTCACGTGACTCCCTCCCTCCCACCTAACTCCTTCCTTCTCCCACCTAACTCCCTCTCTTTCTCTCACCTGAACCCCTCCCTCTCTCTCACTTAACTCCCCCCTTCTCTCTCACCTAACTCCCTCCCTCTCTCTCACCTGATTCAGCGTCCACGTCTTAATCGACTCTCAGCCAACTCCTTTTTTTTCCTCTGGGTGAAATTACTCCGTCTTACTCCGGCTTCCGTGAAAGAACTCGACTCAATTATTCTCTCACTTCTGCTCCCGACCAACTTTTACTCCGGCATTTTTCATTAAATTAACTCATAATTATTCCGGTATCTCTCTATCTATCTATCTATAATCTATCTAGCTACCCAGTCTGTCTATCTGTTGTCTGTCTGGCTGTCTAATTTACCTATCCATTCATTCTCTCTCTCTCTTTCTCTCTCTGTCTGTCTCTCTCTCTCTCTCTCTCAGAAACTTAATGCATATATTTTCCTTCTTAAAAAAGCTAAACTAAAAGAAATACTGTATCACCTGACATAATTACCCACAGGTGTTAACACATGACAAAACCGTCAATATACCTTAATAATTTACACGTATATATCATCCCTGTTCAGTGTCCACCTTTAACTTGTCAATCAATAATTCCAATGTTAGGATACAATAACACGTCACTATAATAACTTAGGTGATGTAAGGACACACATATAGCTCTCGGTGTGTGTGTGTGTGTGTGTGTGTGTGTGTGTGACATGATCAAGAATGTGGGAGTGAATATGATTATGAATGTGGGTGTGAATGTGATCATGAATGTGGGCGTGAATGTGGTAAAAACTGTGGGTGTAAATGTGATCGTGAATGTGGGCGTAAGTGTGGGCGCCATAAATTCAAGTCATCAACAACACATACACCCGAAGATGAATGAGGGTGCGTTCGTATATATGAGGGTGCGTTTTCTATACATTAAGTGAAGAACAGTTTCAATATGTTTGTTTTGGTCACCAGATCTTCCAGGAATTGTATAAAAGAGGTAAAATTTAAAGGATAAGAATGTATGTGGGGGAGGGTGTGTGTGTGGGGGGGAGCTGTTGTGTGTGGGGGAGGTGTGTGTTGTGTGGGGGTGGAGGTTGTGTGTGGGGAGGGTGTGTGTGTGTGTGGGTTGCGGTGGGGGAATGTTTTGTGTGGAGGATGTCCTACCTGTATGTATGCGTGGGGGTATTTTGTGTATACATGTGTATATAAGTATGTATGTATGTTACGATAGTTGTGATATCTGCGTAGATATGTTGTATCAAAGAGGAGGGGGAGAAAGAGGAGAAGGTTGATAAGATGTTGAGACGAGGAGGAGAATGAGGAGGTAGAGTACTCACCATGTTTCTGTGCCCAGTCGGTGATGGAGGTGACCCCGGCGGTGTAGGTAGACATACAGTCCTCGAACTTGCCCCTGTGATCAAGCCCCAGAGTGTTGACGTTGGCCTTTACCCCACACATGAGGGCTGTGGCACAGGCTGAGGAGTCCCCGATCTGTGCGTCGATGTTGTACGTCTGTGGGAGAGAAAGAGAGGCGGGTGAGACGTCTAGGGTGGTACAAGGGGTAAAGTCATCGTACTCAAGGGGTTAAGTCATCGTATTCAAGGGGTTAAATAATCGTACTTAGGGAGTCAATTCATCTTAATCAGTAAGTGAAGTCATCATATGCAAGAGGTTAATTCATCGTAATCAATAAATTAAGTCATCGAACTAAAGGATCGTGTGGTGTTGGTGTCGGGATGTATGTATGTAAAATATTTTGTATAATTATTTGTGAGCAAAGCTGGCACTTGATACCTAAAAATTTTCCTAAAATGTATGTACAGTATGTATGTCTGTATGTTGAACTATTTTTGCAGCTTAATGAAGGAGTTTCTTCTATTAGTGCTGTTAGGCTTGTAGTCCACCGGTACACGGTGTGTTTTGTAAATTTATCAGTCACTGCTGGGCATTGGAGGTGAAAGGATGTCTGGGGTTGTAAGTGGTAGACACCTTCTCTAATATGGTTTAGTTGAGTATTATATGCAGTGCTGTTCTATTATTATGTATTATGTGTAAAGTGCAATCAATTATTGTGTTGTAAGGTGGTTTATGGTTTATATACTGTGCACATATTAGTTGTATATTAAGGATGGAAAACAAAGTACAGTTAACTTGGTAAGGAGTCATTGCCTACGATGATTTGTCCATCAATAGTTCATTAACGGTGTATGTAAGTTCCACCATGTTTTTCACTACAACGGTACAGCAAAGTATATTTTTTTAGCATTAAACTGTTATTATTTTATTATCGAATCATCACTACATATAACACCATCCATCATCACTACATATAACACCATCCATCATCACTACATATAACACCATCCATCATCACTACATATAACATCATCATCCATTATCACTACATATAACACCATCCATCATCACTACATATAACACCATCCATCATCACTACATATAACACCATCCATCATCACTACATATAACATCATCATCCATCATCACTACATATAACACCATCCCATCATACATATAACACCATCCACATCATACATATAACACCATCCATCATCACTACATATAACATCATCATCCATCATCACTACATATAACACCATCCATCATCACTGCATATAACACCATCCATCATCACTACATATAACATCATCCCATCATCACTACATATAACACCATCACCATCATTACATATAACACCATCCATCATCACTACATATAACACCATCCATCATCACCACATATAACACCACCCACCATCACTACATATAACACCACCCACCATCACTACATATAACATCTATCATCACTACATATAACAACATCCATCATCACCACATATAACACCATCCATCATCACCACATATAACACCATCATCATCATTAGATATAACACCATCCATCATCACTACATATAACACCATCCATCATCACCACATATAACACCACCCACCATCACTACATATAACACCACCCACCATCACTACATATAACATCATCTATCATCACTACATATAACATCATCATCCCATCATCACTACATATAACACCATCACACCATCACTACATATAACACCATCCATCATCACCATATAACACCATCCATCATCTACATATAACATCATCATCCATCATCACTACATAACACCATCCATCATCACTGCATATAACACCATCCATCATCACTACATATAACACCATCCATCATCACTACATATAACATCATCATCAATCATCACTACATATACTACATATAACACCATCCATCATCACTACATAACACCATCATCATCACTACATATAACATCATCATCCACCATCACTACATATAACACCATCCATCATCACTACATATAACACCATCCATCATCACTACATATAACATCATCATCCATCAACACTACATATAACACCATCCACCATCACTACATATAACACCATCCATCATCACTACATATAACACCATCCATCATCACTACATATAACATCATCATCCATCATCACTACATATAACACCATCCATCATCACTGCATATAACACCATCCATCATCACTACATATAACACCATCCATCATCACTACATATAACACCATCCATCATCACTACATATAACACCATCCATCATCACTACAGATCAGTAAAGTAGTTTCCGAGATTCTCGTGCGGACACACACACACACACACACACACATACATACTTCTTTGTTTTATATATATATATATATATATATATATATATATATATATATATATATATATATATATATATATATATATATATATATATATATATATATATATATAGTGGCCGGAGTGTCGAGATAACTATTCCACATGTGATTAAACTGAACATTACATAAAAAAAAGCAATCCAACGAGCTGTGTATTTTTTTCATATATGAAAAAATAACAAAAGCATAGTGATTACACGCCTGGCAACGTGTATAATGAGATGTACACAAAGGGAAAAATCTCTTCCAGGCACTAACATTATCAATAAGTTGTTCTGGGCGTTGAATTTGCGTTGCAATTTCAGTCCAACGTCAATCAACGCTGATATGACGTAACCTGTCCATTGGATGTGGGTTTTCGTTCACACACACACACACACACACACACGTCTCCATCACCACTACACATACCTCACCTAACATAGCCTAACCTAACCCGATCTTGTCCCCTAAGATAGCGTTAGGGTGGTTAATCATCAGGTGAAATTAGGTTGGAGAGCTAATCTTCAGGTGCTTCATTTCCTTAACTATTACTCAGTATTGGATGATATATATATATATATATATATATATATATATATATATATATATATATATATATATATATATATATATATATATATATATATATATATATATATATATATATATATATATATATATATATTTTTTTTTTTTTTTTTTTTTTTTTTTAATCTAGCAAGTTAAAGCTAAAGATATTCCAAGTAAATCGGGATTCGTCAGCGGATTCGAATCTCGATACCGGAGCGTTATAACACACTAAATGTTGGATAAACAGGGATTTGTTAGAGGGTTCGAATCTCTGAAGATATTGATCCGTGGTTCGTGATCTGGATTCGAACAGGTGTATAGAAGGTCAAATCATCCACGAAAACAACTTTTGATTCCTTAGTTTTCGTGAGCCCGAGTACAGAGCATTCCAGAGTGGTGAACAGGATTCGAACCAGTGAACCATAAATTAAACCCAATGGCACACTATCATTTATAGAGAAACCCAGGGTGTCAGGTAGCCCCGAGTGCCAGGTAGGTCAGGTAGCCCCGAGTGCCAGATAGGTCAGGTAGCCCCGAGTGCCAGGTAGGTCAGGTAGCCCCGAGTGCCAGATAGGTCAGGTAGCCCCGAGTGCCAGGTAGGTCAGGTAGCCCCGAGTGTTAGATAAGCCAGGTATCCCCGAGTGCCGGGTAGCCCAGGTAGCCCAGGTAGCCAACATATCTCATTACCAGACGAGAGTAAGCCGTTCAACACAATGCTATGTTTTGTGTGACCAGTGCTGGCAGCCTATTACAGTCTAATGCATATATCATAGCCACAACACACCTATGAATACGAATAGGTCATGTCAGCTGGGGTCATGACCTTGGAGTGATGACGGGAGATGGGGGAGGAGGAGTGGGTGGAGGAGAGAGGGGAGGGAGGGCGAGGGAAGAGTGGAAGGAGTGTGAGGGCGGAGTAGGAAGAGGAGAGAAAGGAGGGAGGATAGGGAAGGTGAGAGAAGAGTGGAAGGATGAGGGGGGGGGTGAGTAGGAGGGAGAGGTGGAGGGTGATGAGGACGAGGAATAGCGTTGGAGGAGAAGGGTGAGGGGTGGGAGGAGGAGAGAATGGGAGGGTGGGAGAAGGAGGGAGGTGGGGTGGGTGAGAGTGGGGGAGGAGGGTGGCAGTAGGAGGGGGCGTATATGTGAGGGAGGAAGAATAGGTAGGGAGGGAAAGAGGGGTTGTAGGAGGAAGAGAGGGGGGTAGGAGTAGGAGGGGAGGGTAGGATTAGGAGGGGAG